>NW_028292656.1:0-280502 GCF_029641045.1 Salvia hispanica
TCAGAGTCCGTGTCGAACCCACAATTACTCGAACTGCTCGCGGCGAGCGTGCGAATCCAGAAATTACTCTCCGCTTGTGCCAGGAGGCCCAGAATACCCTCAAATTAAGCCTTAAGCAGGACTATTTGGCCCTGAAAGTCAAAGAACATCATTCGCCGCTATTTTTCAGACAAGTTTCTAAACCCTTTGCCACGTCCTTTTCAAAGAAATTCGAAGTATGTTGCTTATAGACATTAGGCCCCCGGTAGGGACAAACGTAGCTTTCTACAGATGCTCTATGATCCGGGCAATCTCATTTGGTCGTCAATTGAAGAAAATCGAGCGGCTATATGCCTTATTCTCCTTGTTTTGGCCGGATGGCATGCTGTAACTCATGCGCGTGAAAGCCAAGAACAAAAGGGCATTCCTGGCACCGGTCAATATATATGTGGAAACAATATCTCCACTATAGTGGACAAGAAATTTCGGGCTGGTCAGGCAAAAAGCATTATGGGAAAGTGAAGTACTTTCAAGGACTGCAATAGAATGGACCGATGTTCACTAAAATGGTCATAACTTTGTCATTCGGAGTCCGTGTCGGACCCACAAGTACTCAAACTCCTCGTGGCGAGCGAGCGAATCTAGGAAAAACTCCCGGCTCGTGCCAGGAGGCCTGGAGTACCCTCAAATTTGGCCTTAATCAGGATTTTTAGCCTTGAAAGCCAAAGACCATCATTCTCTGCTATTTGTCGGACAAGTGTCTGAACCCAAGGGCACTTCCTTTTGAAGGAAATTTGAGAGATTATGTTGCTTATAGACATTAGCCCCCTGGAATGGACAAACATAGCTTTCTGCAGATGCTCGATGATCCGAGCAATCTCATTTGGCCGTAAATTGAAGAAAATCCAGCGGCTATATGCCTTATTCTCCTTGTTTTCGCCGGATGGCATGTTGTAACTCATGCGCGTGAAAGCCAAGAACAAAAGGGCATTCCTGGCATCTATCAATATATATGTGGAAACAATATCTCCACTATAGAGGACAAGAAATTTTGCGGCGGCCAGGCAAAAAGCGTCACGGGAAAATGAAGTACTTTCAAGGACTGCCATAGAATGGACCGATGTTCACTAAAATGGTCATAACTTTGTCATTCAGAGTCTGTGTCGGACCCACAAGTACTCAAACAGCTTGTGGCGAGCGTGCGAATTAAGAAAATACTCCCCGCCTGCGCCAGGAGGCCCAGAGTACCCTCAAATTCGGCCTTAAGCTGATGAGGACATCAATACCATTGTTACACCCACAGCCCCTGCTGCTATACATACTGGACCAATTACTAGAGCTCACGCACGCCAACTAAATTACCAGGTACTTTCGTTTCTTGGTAATGATTCTAATGTTCATGAGAATATGATGCTGCCTTAATTGGATACATTTGTTTTGCTTACAAATGAAGGGCCTAGCTTGGAGAAGGATGAACATTGGAGCAAGAACAAGCATGGAGATGATGGCATGCGCAAGGGGAACAAGAACGGAGTTACAAGTGATGATTTCAGGACTTTGAAGCCACCATAATGGGTGCATGAAGCCTTGGACGAAATATACAAGATGCCACTTCATAAATTTCGTCTAGAGGCTATTCTAGGTGCTGCGTCACCTTATTATTGGGCCAGGCCCATGTAATTTCGAAATACATAAGTATAGGCTATTTTTAGAGTCCGTATGTGTGGGGAAACAAGAGTTAGGGTTGATTTCGGACCCCTCCACCAAGGGCCACGAAATTCCCCCCTCTTCCTCCATATATACAACCCTTAGGGCATCGTTTAGACTTTGGGTTTTGTTTAGATTAAAAGTTCGCCATAGCTGCAACTTCGCGTACTTCGTTTGTGTTCAACGACCAGACAAAGGCGTCACAGAACCCCACCTTGATCAATAAAGCTTTCATCTGATATTCGCAATATACAGATTGTAATCTTAGTTTCTAGCTTGTTCTTCGTTTGCTCGCAGGAAACAAACCCTCGTGGTCAGGTTGATCATGCTCCGGCGTGGTCAATAACCTCTCGGAGTTGCTTTAGCGATTGCTAAGGCACGACGTCCTCGCACGTTCGTAGTCGGATCGTCAAAGTCGACTTCCACCAAAGCTATATCCATCATCTCATCGAACGACGGGACACCTTTGCCTCTATCATAAGCAGGACTTTCTGGCCCTGAAAGTCAAAGAACATCATTCGCCGCTGTTTTTCGAACGAGTTTCTGAACCCATTAGCACTTCCTTTTGAAGCAAATCGAGAGATTATGTTTCTTATAGACATTAGCCCCCCTGGTTGGGACAAATGTACCTTTCTGCAGATGCTCTATGATCCGGGCAATCTCATTTGGTTGTATATTGAAGAAAATCCAGTGGCTATATGCCTTATTCTCCTTGTTTTCGCCGGATGCCATGCTGTAAGTCATGCACGTGAAAGCCAAGAACAAAAGGGCATTCCTGGCACCGGTCAATATATATGTGGAAACAATATCTCCACTATAGTGGACAAGAAATTTCGGGGTGGTCAGGCAAAAAGCATTATGGGAAAGTGAAGTACTTTCAAGGACTGCCATAGAATGGACCGATGTTCACTAAAACGGTCATAACTTTGTCATTCGGAGTCCGTGTCGGACCCACAAGTACTCAAACTCCTCGTGGCGAGCGAGCGAATCTAGAAAAAACTCCCGGCTTGTGCCAGGAGGCCTGGAGTACCCTCAAATTTGGCCTTAAGCAGGATTTTTAGCCTTGAAAGCCAAAGAACATCATTCGCCGCTGTTTGTCGGACAAGTTTCTGAACCCAAGGGCACTTCCTTTTGAAGGAAAATTGAGAGATTATGTTTCTTATAGACATTAGCCCCCTGGTAGGGACAAACTTAGCTTTCTGCAGATGCTCTATGATTCGGGCAATCTCATTTGGCCGTAAATTGAAGAAAATCAAGCCGCCATATGCCTTATTCTCCTTGTTTTCACCGGATGGCATGTTGTAACTCATGCGCGTGAAAGCCAAGAACAAAAGGGCATTCCTGGCACCGATCAATATATATGTGGAAACAATATCTCCACTATAGAGGACAAGAAATTTTGCGGCGGTCAGGCAAAAAGCGTCACAGGAAAATGAAGTACTTTCAAGGACTGCTAATAGAGGCGGAGGTGTCCCGTCTTTCGATGAGATGGTGGATTTCGCTTTGGTGGAAGTCGACTTTGACGATCCGACTACGAACGTGCGAGGACGTCGCGCCTTAGCAATCGCTAAACCAACTCCGAGAGGTTATTGACCACGCCGGAGCACGATCAACCTGACCACGAGGGTCTGTTTCCTGCGAGCAAACGAAGAACAAGCAAGAAACTAAGATTGCAATCTGAATATTGCGAATATAAGATGAAAGCTTTATTGATCAAGGTGGGGTTCTGTGACGCCTTTGTCTGGTCGTTGAACACAAACGAAGTACGCGAAGTTGCAGCTATGGCGAACTTTTAATCTAAACAAAACCCAAAGTCTAAACGATGCCCTAAGGGCTGTATATATGGAGGAAGAGGGGGGAATTTCGTGGCCCTTGGTGGAGGGGTCCGAAATCAACCCTATCTCTTGTTTCCCCACACATACGGACTCTAAAAATAGCCTATACTTATGTATTTGGAAATTACATGGGCCTGGCCCAATAATAAGGTGACGCAGCACCTAAAATAGCCTCGGGACGAAATTTATGAAGTGGCATCTTGTATATTTCGTCCAAGGCTTCATGCACCCATTATGGTGGCTTCAAAGTCCTGAAATCATCACTTGTAACTCCGTTATTGTTCCCCTTGCGCATGCCATCATCTCCATGCTTGTTCTTGCTCCAATGTTCATCCTTCTCCAAGCTAGGCCCTTCATTTGTAAGCAAAACAAATGTATCCAATTTAGGCAGCATCATATTCTCATGAACATTAGAATCATTACCAAGAAACGAAAGTACCTGGTAATTTAGTTGGCGTGCACGAGCTCTAGTAATTGGTCCAGTATGTATAGCAGCAGGGGCTGTGGGTGTAACAATTGTATTGATGTCCTCATCAACTGCCATAGAATGGACCGATGTTCACTAAAACGGTCATAACTTTGTCATTCAGAGTCCGTGTCGGACCCACAAGTACTCAAACGGCTTGTGGCGAGCGTGCGAATCCAGAAAATACTCCCCGCCTGCGCCAGGAGGCCCAGAGTACACTCAAATTCGACCTTAAGCAGGAATGTTTGGCCCTGAAAGTCAAAGAACATCATTCGCCGCTGTTTTTCGAACAAGTTTCTGAACCCATTGGCACTTCCTTTTGAAGGAAATCGAGAGATTATGTTGCTTATAGACATTAGCACCCCTGGTAGGGACAAACTTACCTTTCTGCATATGCTCTATGATCCGGGCATTCTCATTTGGCTGTAAATTGAAGAAAATCCAGCGGCTATATGCCTTATTCTCCTTGTTTTCGCCAGATGCCATGCTGTAAGTCATGCGCGTGAAAGGCAAGAACAAAAGGGCATTACTGGCATCGGTCAATATATATGTGGAAACAATATCTCCTCTATAGAGGACAAGAAATTTCGCGGCGGTCAGGCAAAAAGCCTCACGGGAATATAAAGTACTTTCAAGGACTTCCATAGAATTGACAGATGTTTTTCGAACAAGTTTCTGAACCCATTGGCACTTCCTTTTGAAGGAAATCGAGAGATTATGTTGCTTATATACATTAGCCCCCTTGGTAGGGACAAACGTACCTTTCTGTAGATGCTCTATGATCCGGGCAATCTCATTTGGCTGTAAATTGAAGAAAATCCAGCGGCTATATGCCTTATTCTCCTTGTTTTCATCGTAAACCATGCTGTAACTCATGCACGTGAAAGCCAAGAACAAAAGGGCATTCCTGGCATCTATCAATATATATGTGGAAACAATATCTCCACTATAGTGGGCAACAAAATTCGGGGCGCTCAGGCAAAAAGCGTCACGGGAAAATGAAGTACTTTCAAGGACTGCCATCGAATGGACCGATGTTCACTAAAACGGTCATAACTTTGTCATTCGGAGTCCGTGTCGGACCCACAAGTACTCAAACTGCTCGCGGCGAGCGTGCAAATCAAGAAACTACTCAGGCTTGCACTAGGAGGCTCGAAGTAGACTCAAATTCGACCTTAAGCAGGACATTTTGGCCCTGAAAGTCAAAGTACATCTTTTGCCGCTGTGTTTCGGACAAGTTTCTGAACTCATTGGCCCTTCCTTTTGAAGGAAATTCGAGAGATTATGTTGCTTATAGACATTATCCCCCCCGGTAGGGACAAACACACCTTTCTGCAGATGCTCTTTGATCCGGGCAATCTTATTTGGCCGTAAATTGAAGAAAACCAACGGCTATATGCCTTATTCTCCTTGTTTTCGCCGGATGCCATGCTGGAACTCATGCGCGTGAAAGCCAAGAACAAAAGGGCATTCCTAGCATTGGTCCATTTTGGGCGGAACAAATCTACTAATTCTTTTATTCCAGTTAGTAAGAGGGATCTTAAAATAAGAAATAGACCTAGCAGCTAAAAGAGGGTATCCTGAGCAATTGCAAGAATGGGGTTCATTGATATCCTTGTATAGTAGATGCTATCAAACATACAGTCATACTCTATAATTTCGCACATAAGGGGTTATATATGTGGAAACAATATCTCCACTATAGAGTACGAGAAATTTCGAGGCGGTCATGATAGAGGTGGAGGTGTCCCGATCTTTCGATGAGATGATAATTATCGATTTGGTGAAGATGACTTTGACGATTCGACTACAAACGTGCACGACGTTGCGCCTTAGCAATCGCTAAACTAACTCCGAGAGGTTATTGACCACGCCGGAGCACAATCAACCTGACCACAAAGGTCTATTCCTGCAAGCAATCGAAGAACAAGCAAGAATATGATAAAAGCAATCTGAATATTGCGAGTATATATGAAGTATTGATAAAGGTGGGGATCCGTAAGCGGTCTTGGTCTGGTCGTTGGACACAAACGAAGTACACGAAGTTGCAATGGCTAACTTTTAACTAAACAAATCTCAAGGAAAAAGCTACTAGATGGATCTACTTATATAGGAGCAAGGGGTGGCGGCCAAGGAGGTGGGAGGACGTCCCAAGGCAGCCTAAAACTAAATCTAGGTCGTACAAGGCCAATGGGCCCAAGTGGAGGTGATGTAACACCTTTGGACTTGTAGTTTGACTCGGATTCTGCTGCAGCATCAGATTGTTTGGTCCATAACTCAACGCTCCGGACGAATTTGAAGGTGATTCCAATTGGGTTGGAAAGTGCATGAAATCTAGTTTCCAACAAAAAAAGAATCACCCAATTCAGGGTCCGTATGAAAAAGTTGTGGGCGTTTTGAGTCAGGTATGTCTGTGCAGTCCGAATCTGAATCCAGAACGTGAGAGACTTGGACTCTATCTTCTCTTGGGCCAAAAGTGACGTGAAAGACCTTTTTGAACAGCAAATAAACATATCTTTCTTCCTTATCTTCATATGTGGATTGTACAAATGTCCCATACACCTGTACTTAGACAAAACACAAAAGTGTGTGAAGTATTTTTGTTCTGGATAACATAAATAGATTATTGAATAGTTTGCACTAGAAATCACCTGACAAATATGCATATATGCAATATTTTTGGTCATATCCAAGGTAGTCATGTCCTCATCATCCTCCCCTTCTTGAAAATAAAGCCGTCCTCAGCGTTGCTTAATCTGAAATGTGGCTAACAAAAGAGACAAGGTGTACATGTTGTATATGTATACGTCATCCATTTTTACTTCCCTTGATTTTTGCATATATGACACATGAATAGATGAGTAACTTGAATAGTTCATAAAATCTAAAGCCAACAAATTAGCACAAGAACTAGAAGGCATGAAAATATTGCAACTCAGTTTGCACATATAAGTGAAGCTCTTATTCATTTCAAAAGATTGACAATGTTCATCATTAAACCATCCCAACATTGGTGAATAAACCTTATTTGAATCAAATTTACATGCTACAACATGCTTAGATAAGCAAACATGCAATGAGTCATTCGACACAGAATCATCACCAAGATTAGAGGTCATATCAAAATGATTAAACATTGATTCTTTTGCATCAATAGTTAATTCAATGGGTGCACTCAAAATTGTTGGTATTTCAGTTGTTTGATCACATGACACAGTCATGACAGTATCAAGATTCTCTAAAATAGGTGATGTGCTCAAATCACCAGGTAACTCAACACATGATGCATTCAAGTTAACTAGAGATGCATCATTCTCATGTGAAGTTATATCATCAATACCTTTAGTATTACCTTGTCGCAAAGACGTAGCTGATGTAGGTACTGGCGTTGACAATGCACCATACACTTGAGATGATGTCACGCTCACAATCTGAGGTGGGGCTGCTCTAGTAGGTGCAACGGTGGAGGAACTAACCAGTGGTGGTGAGCATGAACTGGAATAGTAGTTGTTGTAGTCACCCAATGCATCCTCCTGTATCTGTCTCTCAAAGGTACAAGCGCGAACATACATGCCAGTAATCCAACAAGGAATATAGTGAAATCTTGCACGGATATCATGGTTCAAACTACCAAAAAATCTATTCATTGTATCATCCTCAGATTCTTATATGTCACAATGATGCATATAAGATTTGAACTCTTGGTAGTAAGCATGAACGGTGTTACTGCCTTGTTTTAATTGTTCCAATTTGCGAAGCAATTCACGACGATAGTAAGGAGGAAAAAATTGTTGTCTCATTACAGCTTTCAAAACTTTCCAAGTTGTGGGTTGGTTATCAATGTTTTTCTTACAATGCACACTCCACCAAACAGAAGCAAAGCCAGTAAATGCTCTAGTGGCAGCTCGTACTCGCTCAAGTTCAGAAAAGTCATGGTTACTAAAAACTTGTTCTACTTCAAACTCCCAAGCTAGATAAATAGCAGGATTAAATCTACCCTCAAATGACGGTAAAGAGATAACCTGACCATGTGCTTGTGTGTGTTGTCCCAACTCTCGGGATGGTGAAGATGTGTCCGTTGTCCAAGAACTTCTATCTCCGGAACCTGTCATGATTAGTAGAAACAAGAAACAAAAGTTGAGAATAATGTTCCTATGAACTACTAGGATGTGGTTGTAAAGTGCTCACAGTAAAGCAAATATCAATATCTTAGAAGTTCTTACCATGCGGCAGGTGGTGACAGGCAACCAGCGATGTCAAATAACTCCGAAGATTGTGTAAAGCGATTGCCAGGGGAACGTATGTATACACGGTGTAGAAATATGTGGAGCTGGGTTGGCTATATATGGTAGCAAAAGATTAGCAATAATCAGTTCAGAGATGCAATGTTGAATAAACGCTCAACGACGGTACCGTGCTGGTCCTAGGCTAGACCGGACTAGAGACGCGAGCCTAGAACACTAATGAGGTCATAGAGTAGCACAAATATCATCAATGAAGGATACTAAGTAGCTCTTGACAGCAAGATATAAGTGAAGATCACAACGGTAGTGAAGATAATGATGAAAAACAACTACCAAGCAGGACATACAACAACTCTCTCTCCAACTTTCCTCTTGAAAAGTTTGAGCCAACTTTCTGATAAATTCTTTCAAAGAATGATACTAACTCAAGCTTTCTAATGCAAAAAGAATCACTCAATTCCGAGTTGATATCAGGAGTCAAAGAATTCTAAAACTGGTCTGAAAAATTGGAACAAGCTGTGTTCACAAACTTCAGAGGGCAAAAATACCTATTTAGAAGCCGATTTTGAGGTGTCAAATAATGAACTAGCTTCTGCAACAATTTAGATGCGGCTCGTCGCTAGCTTCAATTTGAGTACTCACGGAGCCAAAACGGACTTCGTATGAGGAAGATACACCTGTTTTACTGAACAGTGCGCAAAACAGATTCTAATCCGAATTCAGGTACGAGATTGATTCTAGATAGATCCGATTTTTTTTCTTCTCGCTTTTTTTCCTCACACTTTTTTTTCTTCTCTCTCTTTTTTTTCCTTTTTTCTCTCTTTTTTTTCTCTATCTTCTTTTTCTCCCTCTTTCCAAGACAAAATTGATAAGATGTAGATTGGATCAGGCGAAGATGTGAGTGATCTCAACTATGATTATGATTGTGGACAGCGGATGGGATAATGATGCAGCGGCGGCGTGACTAATGTGAACAGAACTCGAAACTCTAAAGGAACTAGACACTAACACCAGCAACTCGACACGACGACGTATCCGATAATTCAATAATGCAAACAATGAAAAGAAAATTGCAAAGGCTCAGACTGGCTAGGACAAAGGATGAATAGATCTAACTTTTTCTGTGGTTTTTTCTTGGACAATAGGTAAGAAAACAAATCTAATCTAGAGAAAACTGGAAATTCTCACCGAGCAACCTGAAAACTGATACCACTTGATAGAGGCAGAGGTGTCCCGATCTTTCGATGAGATGATAATTATCGATTTGGTGAAGATGACTTTGATGATTCGACTACAAACGTGCACGACGTTGCGCATTAGCAATCGCTAAACCAACTCCGAGAGGTTATTGACCACGCCGGAGCACAATCAACCTGACCACGAAGGTCTATTCCTGCAAGCAATCGAAGAACAAGCAAGAATATGATAAAAGCAATCTGAATATTGCGAGTATATATGAAGTATTGATAAAGGTGGGGATCCGTAAGCGGTCTTGGTCTGGTCGTTGGACACAAACGAAGTACACGAAGTTGCAATGACTAACTTTTAACTAAACAAATCTCAAGGAAAAAGCTACTAGATGGATCTACTTATATAGGAGCAAGGGGTGGCGGCCAAGGAGGTGGGAGGACGTCCCAAGGCAGCCTAAAACTAAATCTAGGTCGTACAAGGCCAATGGGCCCAAGTGGAGGTGATGTAACACCTTTGGACTTGTAGTTTGACTCGGATTCTGCTGCAGCATCAGATTGTTTGGTGCATAACTCAACGCTCCGGACGAATTTGAAGGTTATTCCAATTGGGTTGGAAAGTGCACGAAATCTAGTTTCCAACAAAAAAAGAATCACCCAATTCGGAGTCCGTATGAAAAAGTTGTGGGCGTTTTGAGTCAGGTATGTCTGTGCAGTCCGAATCTGAATCCAGAACGTGAGAGACTTGGACTCTATCTTCTCTTGGGCCAAAAGTGACGTGAAAATACTTTTTGAACAGCAAATAAACATCTCTTTCTTCCTTATCTTCACATGTGGATTTTACAAATGTCCCATACACCTGTACTTAGACAAAACACAAAAGTGTGTGAAGTATTTTTGTTCTGGATAACATAAATAGATTATTGAATAGTTTGCACTAGAAATCACCTGACAAATATGCATATATGCAATATTTTTGGTCATATCCAAGGTAGTCATGTCCTCATCAGGTCAGGCGACAACCGTCACGGGAAAATGAAGTACTTTCAAGGACTGCGATAGAATGGACAGATGTTCACTAAAAAGGTCATAACTATGTCATTCGGAGTCCATGTCAGACCCACAAGTACTCAAACTGCTCGCGGCGAGCGTGCGAATCTAGAAAATACTCCCGGCTTGCACCAGGAGGCCAGGAGTACCCTCAAATTTGGCCTTAAGCAAGACTTTTTGGCCTTCAAAGTCAAAGAACATCATTCGCCGCTGTTTTTCGGACAAGTTTCTGAACCCATTGCCCTTCCTTTTGAACGAAATTCGAGAGATTATGTTGCTTATAGACATTAGCCCCCGATGGTAGGGACAAACGTAGCTTGCTGCAGATGCTCTGTGATCTAGGCAATCTCATTTGGCCGTAAATTGAAGAAAATCGACCGGCTATATGCCTTATTCTCCTTGTTTTCGCCAGATGGCATGTTGTAACTCATGCGCGTGAAAGCCGAGAACAGAAGGGCATTCCTGGCACCGGTGAATATATATGTGGAAACAATATCTCCACTATAGTGGAATAGAAACTTCGGGATGGTCAGGAAAAACGAATCACGGGAAAATGAAGTACTTTTAGGGACTACCATAGAATGGACCGTTGTTCACTAAAACGGTCATAACTTTGTCATTTGGAGTCCGTGTCAGACCCACAAGTACTCAAACTGCTCGTGGCAAGCATGCGAATCCAGAAAATACTCCTGGCTTGTGTTAGGAGGTCTGGAGTACCCTGAAATTCGTCCTTAAGCAGGACTTTTTGGCCCTGAAAGTCAAAGAACATCATTCACCGCTGTTTATGGGACAAGTTTCTGAACCCATTGGCACTTCCTTTTGAAGGAAATTTAATAGATTATGTTGCTTATAGAAATTACTCCCCCAGGTAGGGACAAACGTACCTTTCTGCAGATGCTCTATGATCGGGCAATCTCATTTGGCCGTAAATTGAAGAAAGTCCAGCGGCTATATATGCCTTATTCTCCTTGTTTTCCCCGGATGCCATGTTGTAACTCATGCGTGTGAAAGCCAAGAACAAAAGGGCATTCCTGGCATTCATCAATATATATGTGGAAACAATATCTCCACATTAGAGGACGGGAAATTTCGGGGCGGTCGGGCAAAAAGCATCACGGGAAAATAAAGTACTTTCAAGGACTGCCATAGAATGGACCGATGTTCACTAAATGGTCATAACTTCGTCATTCGGAGTCCGTGTCGGACCCACAAGTACTCAAACTGCTCGCGGCGAGCTTGTGAATCTAGAAAATACTCCCGGCCTGCACCAGGAGGCCCGGAGTACCCTCAAATTCGGCCTTAAGCAGGACTTTTTGGCCTTGAAAGTCAAAGAACATCATTCGCCGCTGTTTTTCGGACAAGATTCTAAACCCATTGCCCTTCCTTTTGAAGGAAATTCAATAGATTATGTTGCTTATAGACATTACTCGCCCAGGTAGGGACAAACGTACCTTTCTGCGGATGCTCTATGATTCGGGCAATCTCATTTGGCCGAAATTGAAGAAAGTCCAGCGGCTATATATGCCTTATTCACCTTGTTTTCGCCGGATGCCATGTTGTAACTCATGCACGAGAAAGCCAAGAACAAAAGGGCATTCCTGGCATTGGTCAATATATATGTGGAAACAATATCTCCACATTAGAGGACGGGAATTTCGGGGCGGTCAGGCAAAAAGCATCACGGGAAAATGAAGTACTTTCAAGGACTGTCATAGAATGGACCGATGTTCACTAAAAGGTCATAACTTTGTCATTCGGAGTCCATGTTGGACCCACAAGTACTCAAACTGCTCGCGGCGAGCTTGCGAATCTTGAAAATACTCCCGGCTTGCACCAGGAGCCCCAGAGTACCCTCAAATTCGGTCTTAAGCAGGACTTTTTGGCCTTGAAAGTCAAAGAACATCATTCGCCGCTGTTTTTCAGACAAGTTTCTAAACCCATTGCCCTTCCTTTTGAAGGAAATTCAATAGATTATGTTGCTTGTAGACATTACTCCCCCAGGTAGGGACAAACGTACCTTTCTGGAGATGCTCCATGATCCGGGCAATCTCATTTGGCCGTAAATTGAAGAAAGTCCAGCGGCTATATATGCCTTATTCTCCTTGTTTTCGCCGGATGCCATGCTGTAACTCATGCGCGTGAAAGCCAAGAACAAAAGGGCATTCCTGGCATTCGTCAATATATATGTGGAAACAATATCTCCACATTAGAGGACAGGAAATTTCAGGGCGGTCAGGCAAAAAGCGTCACGGGAAAATGAAGTACTTTCAAGGAAAGCCATAGAATGGACCGATGTTCACTAAACGGTCATAACTTTGTCATTCAGAGTCCGTGTTGGACCCACAAGTACTCAAACTGCTCACGGCGAGCTTGTGAATCTAGAAAATACTCCCGGCTTGCACCAGGAGGCCCGGAGTACCCTCAAATTCGGCCTTAAGCAAGACATTTTGGCCTTGAAAGTCAAAGAACATCATTCACCGCTGTTTTTCGGACAAGTTTCTGAACCCATTGCCCTTCCTTTTGAAGGAAATTCAATAGATTATGTTGCTAATAGACATTAATCCCCCAGGTAGGGACAAACGTACCATTCTGCAGATGCTCTATGATTCGGGCAATCTCATTTGGCCGAAATTGAAGAAAGTCCGGCGGCTATATATGCCTTATTCACCTTGTTTTCGCCGGATGCCATGTTGTAACTCATGCGCGTGAAAGCCAAGAACAAAAGGGCATTCCTGGCATTGGTCAATATATATGTGGAAACAATATCTCCACATTAGAGGACGGGAAATTTCGGGGCGGTCAGGCAAAAAGCATCACGGGAAAATGAAGTACTTTCAAGGACTGCCATAGAATGGACCGATGTTCACTAAACGGTCATAACTTTGTCATTAGTAGTCCGTGTCGGACCCACAAGTACTCAAACTGGTCGCGACGAGCTTGCGAATCTTGAAAATACTCCCGGCTTGAAGTACCCTCAATATTGGCCATAAGCAGGACTTGTTGGCCCTGAAAGTCAAAGTACATCTCTCGCCGCTGTTTTTTGGACAAGTTTCTGAACCCATTGGCCCTTCCTTTTGAAGGAAATTTGAGAGATTATGTGGCTTATAGACATTACCCCCCCCCCCCCCGGTAGGGACAAACATACCTTTCTGCAGATGCTCTTTGATCCGGGCAATCTCTTTTGGCTGTAATTGAAGAAAATCCAGCGGCTATATGCCTTATTCTCTTTGTTTTCACCGGATGCCATGTTGTAACTCATGCGCGTGAAAGCCAAGAACAAAAGGGCATTCCTAGAATTGGTCCATTTTGGGCGGAACAAATCTACTAATTCTTTTATTCCAGTAAGAAAGAGGGATCTTGAACTAATAAATAGACCTAGCAGCTAAAAGAGGGTATCCTGAGTAATTGCAAGAATGGGGTTCATTTATATTCCTGGTATAGTAGATGCTATCACACATACAGTCATACTCAATTCGATGGAATTGTTTGATCTTAAAGGAGATCTTCTACAATTTTGCACATAAGGGGTTATATCTGTGGAAACAATATCTCCACTATAGAGGACGAGAAATTTCGGGGCGGTTAGGCGACAAGCATCTCGGGAAAATGAAGTACTTTCAAGGACTGCGATAGAATGGACAGATGTTCAGTAAAACGGTCATAACTTTGTCATTCGGAGTCCGTGTCGGACCCGCAAGTACTCAAACTGCTCGCAGCGAGCATGTGAATCTTGAAAAAACTCCCGGCTTGTACTAGGAGGCTGGAGTATCCTCAAATTTGGCCTTAAGCAAGACCTTTTGGCCTTGAAAGTCAAAGAACATCATTCGCCACTGTTTTTCAGACAAGTTTCTGAACCCATTGCCCTTCCTTTTGAAGGAAATTCGAGAGATTGTGTTGCTTATAGACATTAGTCCCCCATGGTAGGGAGAAACGTAGCTTTCTGAAGATGCTCTATGATCTGGGCAATCTCATTTGGCCGTAAATTGAAGAAAATCGACCAGCTATATGCCTTATTCTCCTTGATTTCGCCAGATGGCATGTTGTAACTCATGCGCGTGAAAGCCAAGAACAAAAGGGCATTCCTTGCACCGGTCAATATATATGTGGAAACAATATCTCCACTATAGTGGACAAGAAATTTCGGGGTGGTCAGGCAAAAAGCATCACGGGAAAATGAAGTATTTTCAGGGACTACCATAGAATGGACCGATATTCACTAAAACGGTCATAACTTTGTCATTCGGAGTCCGTGTCGGACCCACAAGTACTCAAATTGCTCGTGGCAAGCATGCGAATCCAGAAAATACTCCTGGCTTGTGTTAGGAGGTCCGGGGTAGCCTGAAATTTGTCCTCAAGCAGGACTTTTGGGCCCTGAAAGTCAAAGAACATCATTCGCCGTTGTTTTTCGGACAAGCTTCTGAACCCATTGCCCTTCCTTTTGAAGGACATTCAATAGATTATGTTGCTTATAGACATTACTCCTTCCCCCGGTAGGGACAAACGTACATTTCTCCAGATGCTCTATGATCCGGGCAATCTCATTTGGCCGTAAATTGAAGAAAGTCCAGCGGCTATATATGCCTTATTCTCCTTGTTTTCGCCGGATGCCATGCTGTAACTCATGCGCGTGAAAGCCAAGAACAAAAGTGGTTTGCTCGCATTGGTCAATATATATGAGGAAACAATATCTCCACATTAAAGTACGGGATCTTTATGCGGAGCATCCCACGTTCATCCTCATGTACACTTCGACTACTCTCCAAGCCCCAAGAGGACATATGACGAGACCTCGAACATACGCCATTGGACACAAGGTGAATTCACTCCTCTTCGAACCGTCACTTTCCGCATGTGAGACATGGCTACTACCTCATGCATGGACCTTGCATACAATCAGGTACAACCAAGATGACCATGGAGAATCCAAGGACCAAGGCCAAGCATGGAAGAGGAGACGGAAGAAGAAGAATGGAGCAAGACAGCACTTGCCCGGATCATCCGGACACCCAGCCGGACGATCCGGACCAAGCCCGGACGATCCGGACGACCACCCGGACGATCCGGCTAACGTGCCCGACGACACCCGAAGCTGCTCGACGAAGCCGGATCATCCGGACGGTCACCCGGATCATCCGTACCCCCGACACCCGGATCATCCGGGCCACCATCCGGATCATCCGGACCCCGCCTGCGTGCGTGACTTGGGCCGAAGCCCGTGTACCCCTTCGCCCCTCACTTACCCCTTCGTGGCTTAGCACTATACATAGACCTCCTCCTCCCCATTTTGAGGGTTAGCATTGGTTTAGCTCATATTTTGTGTGAGAGCCTTGCTCATCCACTTGGTTACTTCTCTTCGGAGCTCATGACCTCTTCGGAGAAGATCCCCCAAGAGGATTCAAGACCCCTTCAAGGGAAGACAATCAAGATCTCCTCACAGAGAAGAACAGCTACCCTTGTATCTTTCCTTTGTTGATTTTGAATCTTGTGCTACCTTATGTGTTCGGTGATCTAACCCTTGTGTGATCGATTACTTGTCGGTTTAGTGATCCTCTCGTTTCTCCTCGTGTTTTGCCTTGTGTTTTCCACGCATTCTTCGTGTCTCCCCGTAGGATCCACTCCAAACGTGAAAGATCGGCCCTAGGGTTCCGCCCTACATCATCTTGGTATCATGAGTGATGAGGACATGACTACCTTGGATATGACCAAAAATATTGCATATATGCATATTTGTCAGGTGATTTCTAGTGCAAACTATTCAATAATCTATTTATGTTATCCAGAACAAAAATACTTCATACACTTTTGTGTTTTGTCTAATTGCAGGTGTATGGGACATTTGTACAATCCACATATGAAGATAAGGAAGAAAGAGATGTTTATTTGCTGTCCAAAAAGTTCTCTCACGTCACTTTTGGCCCAAGAGAAGATAGAGTCCAAGTCTCTCACGTTCTGGATTCAGATTTGGACTGCACAGACATACCTGACTCAAAACGCACACAAGTTTTTCATACGGACTCCAAATTGGGTGATTCTTTTTTCGCTGGAAATTAGATTTCGTGCACTTTCCAGCCCAATTGGAATCACCTTCAAATTCGTCCGGAGTGTTGAATTGTGGACGAAACAATCTGATGCTGCAGCAGAATCCGAGTCAAACTACAAGTCCAAAGGTGTTACATCACCTCCACTTTGGCCCATTGGCCTTGTATGACCTAGATTTAGTTTTAGGCTGCCTTGGGACGTCCTCCCACCTCCTTGGCCGCCACCCCTTGCTCCTATATAAGTAGATCCATCTAGTAGCTTTTCCTTGGGATTTGTTTAGTTAAAAGTTAGCCATTGCAACTTCGTGTACTTCGTTTGTGTCCAACGACCAGATCAAGACCGCTTACGGATCCCCACCATTATCAATACTTCATATATATTCACAATATTCAGATTGCTTTATCATATTCTTGCTCGTTCTTCGATTGCTTGCAGGAATAGACCTTCGTGGTCAGGTTGATCGTGCTCCAGCGTGGTCAATAACCTCTCGGAGTTGGTTTAGCGATTGCTAAGGCGCAACGTCGTGCATGTTTGTAGTCGGATCGTCAAAGTCGTCTCCACCAAATCGATAGTTATCATCTTATCGAAAGATCGGGACACCCCCGCCTCTATTAAGTGGTATCAGTTTTCAGGTTGCTCGGTGAGAATTTCCAGTTTTTCCTAGATTAGATTTATTTTCTTACCTATTGTCCAAGAAAAAGCCACAAAACAAAAGTTAGATCTATTCATCCTTTGTCCTAGCCAGACTGAGCCTTTGCAATTTTCTTTTCATTATTTGCATTATTGAATTATCGGTTGCATCGCCGTGTCGAGTTGCTGGTCTTAGTATCTAGTTCCTTTAGAGTTTCGAGTTCTGTTCACATTAATCACGCAGCCGCTGCATCATTATCCCATCCGCTGTCAACCATCCCATCCACCAATTTCCACCACGTGCTACGCACTGTTTATTGTCATAATCATAGTTGAGGTCACTCACATCTTCGCCAGATCGAATCTGCATCTTATCTAGTTTGTCTTGGAAAGAGGGAGAAAAAGAAGATAAAGAAAAAAAAGAGAGAAAAAAGGAAAGAAAAAAAAAAGAAAAAGAGGGAGAAGAAAAAGAAAAAAAAAGCGTGAGAAAAAAAAGAGAGAAGAAAAAAATTGGATCTATCTAGAATCAATCTCGTACCTGAATTCGGATTGGAATCTGTTTTGCGCACTGTTCAGTAAAACAGGTGTATCTTCCTCATACGAAGTCCGTTTTGGCTCCGTGAGTACTCAAATTGAAGATAGCGACGAGCCGCATCTAAATAGTTGCAGAAGCTAGTTCAATATTTGACACCTCAAAATCGGCTTCTAAATAGGTCTTTTTTCCCTCCGAAGTTCGTGAACACAGCTTGTTCCAATTTTTCAGGCCAGTTTTAGAATTCTTTAACTCCTCATATCAACTCGGAATTGAGTGATTCTTTTTGCATTGGAAAGCTTGAGTTAGTAGCATTCTTTGAAAGAATTTATCAGAAAATTGTCTCAAACTTTTCAAGAGGAATGTTGGAGAGAGAGTTGTTGTATATCCTGCTTGGCAGTTGTTTTTCATCATTATCTTTACTGCCGTTGTGATCTTCACTTATATCTTGCTGTCAAGAGCTACTTAGTATCCTTCATTGATGCTAGTTGTGCTACGCCGTGACCTTATTAGTGTTCTAGGCTCGCGTCTCTAGTCCGGTCTAGCCTAGGACCAGCACAGTACCGTCGTTGAGCGTTTATTCAACATTGCATCTTTGAATTGATTATTGCTAATCTTTTGCTACCATATATAGCCAACCCAGCTCCACATATTTCTACACCGTGTATATGTACGCTCCCCTGGCAATCGCTTTACTCAATATTCGGAGTTACTTGACACCGCTGGTTGCCGATCACCGCCTGCTGCATGGTAAGAACTTGTAAGACATTGATATTTGCTTTACTGTGAGCGTTTTACCACCACATCCTAGTAGTTATAGGAACATTATTTTTGGGTTTTGTTTCTTGTTCTACTAATCATGACAAGATCCAGAGTCAATTCATGGGCTTTGTCGATCGCGGGAGACGTGCCACCACCTTTGCAAATACCACAACCGTCACGAGAGGTGCACAAACATCCAAATGCACATGATCAGGTTAATGTATCTATACCACCATTTAATGGCCGTTTTAAACCTGCTTTATATATTGAATGGGAGTTCGACATAAAAAATATATTTGCTTCCCATAATTTCGATGAACATAAAAAGGTTAAGGTTGCGGTTGGTTCTTTCACTGGTTATGCTTTGGTTTGGTGGGGTGAATATTGTCGGTTACACCCTGATTATATACCTACTACTTGGGATGATTTGAAATTTGCCATGCGACATACTTTCGTCCCTGCTTATTATACTCGTGACATGATTAAGAAGTTGCAACACTTAAAACAAGGTAGTGAAACTGTAACAAAATATTATGATGATTTACAAACTACCTTGTTGCATTCCTCTTTAGAAGAAAGTGAAGATGATTTTATGGATAGATTTTGGGGAGGATTAAACCGTGATATTCAAGAGATAGTAATTCATGAAGAGTGTTATCCTATGGACCATTTGTTTCATCTTGCTTGCAAAGCTGAACAGGAAATAAAACGACGTGTTGGCCACGAGGAGAACAAGCGCACAGTGCACATTCCAAGAGTTGATATGATTGTTCCTTCAACTACTAGGCATACTATGACAACCACATCCGTTGTTGTCAGGACTACATCACCTCCACCATGTGACACATCGCCCCCGAGAGTGGCTACATCATCTGAGTTGATCATAAGAGGTAATGACAAAGGTACTGATCTTCCATCTCTACATGAGAATGATGAATGCCTTGTCAATTTGAATGCACCATCTAATGAGCTACCCACTACTTTGATCACACCACCTATTTTAGAGGACTACGTTGATAATTTGACTTTGCCATGTGATCAAACAACTGAAATACCAACAATTTTGAATGCACCCATTGAATTAACTATTGATGCAAAAGAACCAATGTTTAATCATTTTGATATCACCTCTAATCTTGGTGATGATTCTGTGTTGAATGACTTATTGCATGTTTGCTTATTTAAGCATGTTGTATCATGTAAATTTGATGCAAGTAAGGTTTATTCACCAATGTTGGGATGGTTTAATGATGAACATTGTCAATCTTTTGAAATGAATAAGAGCTTCACTTATATGTGCAAACTGAGTTGCAATATTTTCATGCCTTCTACTTCTTGTGCTAATTTTTTGGCTTTAGATTTTATGAACTATGCAAGTTACTCATCTATTAATGTGTCATATATGCAAAAATCAAGGGAAGTAAAAATGGATGACATATACATATACAACATGTACACCTTGTCTCTTTTGTTAGCCACATTTCAGATTAAGCAACGCCGGGGACGGCTTTATTTTCAAGAAGGGGAGGATGATGAGGACATGACTACCTTGGATATGACCAAAAATATTGCATATATGCATATTTGTCAGGTGATTTCTAGTGCAAACTATTCAATAATCTATTTATGTTATCCAGAACAAAAATACTTCATACACTTTTGTGTTTTGTCTAATTGCAGGTGTATGGGACATTTGTACAATCCACATATGAAGATAAGGAAGAAAGAGATGTTTATTTGCTGTCCAAAAAGTTCTCTCACGTCACTTTTGGCCCAAGAGAAGATAGAGTCCAAGTCTCTCACGTTCTGGATTCAGATTCGGACTGCACAGACATACCTGACTCAAAACGCACACAAGTTTTTCATACGGACTCCGAATTGGGTGATTCTTTTTTTGTTGGAAACTAGATTTCGTGCACTTTCCAACCCAATTGGAATCACCTTCAAATTCGTCCGGAGTGTTGAATTGTGGACGAAACAATCTGATGCTGCAGCAGAATCCGAGTCAAACTACAAGTCCAAAGGTGTTACATCACCTCCACTTGGGCCCATTGGCCTTGTACGACCTAGATTTAGTTTTAGGCTGCCTTGGGACGTCCTCCCACCTCCTTGGCCGCCACCCCTTGCTCCTATATAAGTAGATCCATCTAGTAGCTTTTCCTTCAGATTTGTTTAGTTAAAAGTTAGCCATTGCAACTTCGTGTACTTCGTTTGTGTCCAACGACCAGACCAAGACCGCTTACGGATCCCCACCATTATCAATACTTCATATATATTCGCAATATTCAGATTGCTTTATCATATTCTTGCTCGTTCTTCGATTGCTTGCAGGAATAGACCTTCGTGGTCAGGTTGATCGTGCTCCAGCGTGGTCAATAACCTCTCGGAGTTGGTTTAGCGATTGCTAAGGCGCAACGTCGTGCACGTTTGTAGTCGGATCGTCAAAGTCGTCTCCACCAAATCGATAGTTATCATCTTATCGAAAGATCGGGACACCCCCGCCTCTATCAATGAGCCACCTCGATCACGTTTTTGGAGCCCCTACCCCGTGTTTTCTAGCTTGATTTTGTTGATTTCGTCCTAAATCCGAAAATCCCCACCAAAAATAGCCCCAAATATTTTTGTGATTTGTTGGTTTGATGATGTTTTGTTGATTTTGATCCGTGAATTTGCTTGGTTTCAAGTGGATCTAGCATCTCCCCAAGTTTTCCCACCTTCCATCCACGAAATCCATCAAATTTTGCCCCAAAAATCATCCATTTCCGCCCAAAAATTCGTCCCCGAGAGGAAATCTCGAGCAGTTTGACCTGCCCGGATCATCCGGACCTTCTCCCGGATCATCCGGACACCTCTCGGATCAGTTGGACCCTCTCCCGAACGTCCGGATAACCCACGCGCCCGAATTCCCGAACCAGAGCCGATGAACCCGGACCATCCGGAAGTATTCCCGGATCATCCGGACCAAGCCCGCATCATCCAGACCTCCTCCCGGATGTCCGGTTAAGCCTGACACTAACTCGGCTGAAATTTTGTTTTGGTCATAACTAATTCATTCGGAGTCCGTTTTTGACGTTCTTTAGCTCGTTTTGAAGCTATTTACATTCCTCATCCCACAAAAATACCACCAACACCATTTGAAACCATAAAATTTTCGGAATTTTGGCATATTTGCCTAGGGCTATCACCACATCATCCGCATTACCACCACCACTTCCGCAACCTAACCCATTTTGTTCCCCATAGCATTAGTGGTTGCTTGAGTAGTGATTCGCGTCTCTTAAGGTGTTTCGGCTACTTAGGGACAATTTCTTCTTCATCAACCACCACCACCACTTCCGCATAGACGTGCCCACCATATATTTCCACCCCAACTTAACCCAATTTTGTTTCAGCTGTGGCTTGTGTCTCCTAAGGTGTTTCGGCTACTTAGGGACGGCAACTTCAACTCCCGACTCGTGTATAGCCCATCATTCCATTACCGCATTGCCTAGTGCAACACCACCACCGCTTTCTGCTACCACCATTTTGACATTTGACATTTGAGATTTTGAGTTCGCGGTTTTTCCGTTTCCTAAGGTGTTTCGACTACTTAGGGACGAGACTCCATCATCTTGGTTTCCACATCAAGAACACCGCCACTCATCATCGCCAAGGACGGTAACCTCCATATCATCTTGGTATCGTGGTATCCATCCATTGTATATTCCCCTTGCCATTGCATTGTTAACCCCTAGCCTTACTTTTGTGTTGCTTGCCTATCGAGACTAGCCATTTGAGTATTGTCGGCAACGTTACTTGTGCACATTAGTGATCATACTTCCCATAGCATACATACCATATCATCGTGGTGCATATATTGCTATCATATCTTGTGTCACAAGTTTGTTCCCGCTTATACACAATTGCTATCTTGGTTTGTGCATTGTGCAAAAGTGGCCATAGAAAAAAATAGAAATAAAGCTTTTAAGCAAAAGAGAGAGAGCAAAGAAGCTTGTAAGCAAGTGCCATAGCATCATACCACATTGCATATAAGATTGTCATATCCGATCATCTTGGATCATCTTGAGAGAAACACCGGGAACCATACATAATAGCATACTAGGGATAGTAGTTGCTACATTTTGCATCTTATAGGTTGTGCACAAGTGTCGTATCCGCCTATTGAGCAATCGTGCTAGCGTCTCTCTTGAGTTGTGCAACATGAGCGTTTTCCATGGATTCCACATTTTGTGCTCATTCCTTGGTTGCACGACCCCATTTATCTATCCTTGTGTGTGTTTCCGTGTGCCATTCATTGCTATTGGTCTACTTGTTTCGCTTGTGAATTTGTGAATCTCTTTCAACATTATTGACTCTTGCTAACATTTTGCATTAAATTTTTGTGCCACTATCCTCACCGAGCTCCTCCATAAGCTTTACTTGTGTAGGTGTGAGAACCGACAAGGATTGGTACCAATAGTGCTATTTCATTGTCCGAATTTGAGTGAACTTGATTCATTGTCAACATCGGTCAAGGTACATTGGTATAAGTTCTTCTCTTTCTCCCACTCATATTTGCTCGAGTCTTGTGATGGATAGGCAAGGCATTTCATCTCCGGTCTACGACAACAACGATGGCGTGAACAACTACATCTCCAAAGCATCCATCTTCGATCTACAACGACAAATGCAAGGCGCATAATCAAGATTGCGAGAGCGCATCGAGAGCATCTCCATCGACATTCGTCACTCCGAAGCAAGGAAAAGGGACTACATCGACAAGAAGCTTTCCGCACATAAAGAAGAACAAGATGCAAGGATGGAGGAGATTAGAGCCTTGATCAAGTCTTCTTCCCCTTCGTCATCTTCAAGGCGGTGACATTCAAGCCACAAGTCTTCAGAGCGCGGAAACGATGCAAGTGCAACTCGCCCTCGTCCACATCTACATGGCGACCATCATCACGTTCGTGATCCACATCGTCATGAAGGCCAAGTCACCTCGAAGTAACATGTGCACGATGACGACGAACGTCTACGAGCTCAAGCACGACAACCACATCATCATCATGAAGATGCTCCACAAGCACAAATGCACAAGTCCCAACAAGCCCTACTTCACGCCAAGTCCAAGCTTCATGCGCACAAAAGAAGACTGCGAGACGACCACCACCAAGACGGCGCTACAGCTACAACAACCGCTTTGGCATCTTCGCCAAGTGCTATCAAGGCATCTTCAACTTTGGATGTACGGCGTCTTCACCTACTTCCCACGTGTACGCCTACATCGACTTCATCAAGTTCAAGGCGACCACCTACGAGCGAGGGTGAAACTTCCATCTTCGGAAGCCCCCCAAGGAAGATGGCCAAGCATGGGAAACTCCCTTCGGTCATGGAGACGAGCTACGAGGTGCCACATCATATGGGCCTCCCACACCAAGACGGTGACAAGAAGGTCGAGCAAGGGCCATCCCCTTCGACCACGGCGATAGGAGTTGAGCATGAAGACATTTGCACCAACATCTCTCCGACACCCACATATGTCGAGATGCCCCATTTGTCATGTGAGGAGAGCCACCACCCCATGAGAGAGATGAGTGACTCCACCATATGTGACATTGAGAGCATTTCCTTTGAGAGGATGAGTGTGACCACCACTAGCCCCACACATCAGAGCATGCCACACATCCTATGTGAGGTTGAGTGACTCCACCAACCATATGAGTGAGAGCATCTTTGAGAGAGTGAGTGAGCCACAACACTTAGCGAGTGAGATAATTGACACGGCATGTGAGGCCACTTTGATTTCTAACGACTTAACCTCTACTCCTAGTGTGTTTTCTTCTTTGGTGCTAGGTCTCCTACATGACGACATGCCTATCCTCAACGAGTCCATCCCTCCAATGGAGACGACGATGGCCATGGTGGACGATGATGCACCCCCCACATGGTTCCATCAAGATGAAGATGACAACGAGTAGATCTTCAACACCTCACCTACAACACATGAGCGACGCTACAAAGGTAACATAGGTGATGGTGCTTCTCTTGTCCCACTAGTGGACTCTCTTGACATCGATTGCTCCCATGATGTTGACACACCTATTGCCATGCTTCATGCTAGTGAGACTTCTTCATGTCATGACTTACCAATTTATGATGAATATGATGATGAGCATGTTGAGTTGCCTAGTTGTGATGCTATGCTCCATAGGATATCATGTGAAAATTCTTTTGGTCACATCATGTTTGACAACCCATTGAACTTGTCATATGCTATGAGTGAGATCTCCCATATTGTATCATTACAATCTCAACATAGTAACTATGCATGCCCCATTAAAATCAATCCTATTTGCAATTATGGCATAGATGACGAGATGATAGTCATTGGCTTTTGTTTTCATGTGATGATATTGCCATGCTTCCTTTACATGATTTACGCAATTCATCTACTATGCCATGCCATGATCACATTGTTCCAAATATACATTGTTTTGGATGTTGTCCATACTCTCCACGTGATGTTTCTACTAATGCTCGTGAGGAGACCCCCATAGTTTCCTCATACATATTAGGAGATCTTGATGCACTTCATACTTTGCATGATTCCCATGATAGTATGCACCATATGCATTCCATGAATAACAATGCTTTAGATATTGCTCATGATGCATTACATCCTTTGAGTCTCCATTATGTCATACATAACAACAAGCCTCTCATGATGGATGACATGTTTCTATATCACGCATCTCATTTATTTGAGCATTGGATATTTTGTGCTAACAAACACATGCACGTGCCCATCATGATGGATGATGTGTACATATACCACGCACACACAATTTTTCCTTTGTCTTTGTTTTGTGTAGGTACTCACGTATACTCGTCAACCTCTCAATCCCAAGAGTTGACGAAACGAGTTCTTGAGAGCAACGATGACTTGGGATCCCGTGGACTATCCTTACCACCGTTCCCTTCGCTCAAGGACTCCACGCACCTCTTTTACTTGGCTCTCACATGGCTATGGGCTATCTACCACTTGTCACCTTATGCCCATACTATCGTGTTCACTTTGCATGTTATCCTTATGCCTTTGCCATGCAATTGTGACCCTTGCTTGCATTTACCCATGATGCACCATTATGATATTCCTATGTGTATTTGCATGCTTGGTGGAGATCCTTGTTACTTTTGCCATGTTTATCAAGTGCCTCATGCTATTGTTGATTCTTGTGTTGGGAGAGTCAGGATGTTACATTGCTATTTACATAGGACTTCTTGCCAACACCATGAACCTACTTTTCTTGTATCTTGCTTTCATGCTTGTGCTATGACATGTGAATTATTCATGCCCACTATTTGCACACATGACATGCTTGCCATTCTTCCCTCTAGTATGTTGCATCTTCGCACTACTAGCTTGCTTGACTTGATCGCTATGATTGCTTGCTATGTTGCATCACCCATGTGCCACTATTACTTGCTTTCTTGGGTTGATGACATAAATGCTCATGCCTCTCACATGATATATCTTGATCATTGTCTCTTGTGTCCATTAGTTGCCTCTTTCATATCCACTTGTATTGAGTGCAACCATACTATGCTTATTGATCTTGGAGACTTTGACACCTTACTTGTGATGCATGCTTGTTTACTTGAGCCTCTTGTATTTGGTTATTCTTGCATCATATGCCTCCATACTATGACACGCTCCTTTGTACTTTCTTATGATGAGCATGATTCATACACTTGTTGGGTATCTTACCACTCGAATGATAGGTTTTGCATTTCCGCTAACCTCATTTGTTTTTCCGAGTGTTTGTCATGTTCTTTCATTTTGGAGGTTTCACAAGGCGATGCCGTTATGCGACAACTTGGCCATGCGAAGGCATACACAATGTGCAACACCAACATTTGCGAGAATCTACTAAAGGTGAACTCCTTCCCTTTGAGACATCCTCAAGTTTGCATATTGGATGGGTCACTCTTTCATTGTTGTTTCCTTCTTGTTGTCTACATGATACATCTCGCGACCGGAGGAGCGAGATTGGAGATTGGCTACATGGACCTTCACATTGAGGAGCGCTCGCACTTATGGGATGCACCTTCGGAATTCCACTCATGCCACGACATCGAGTATTGGTACATCAACACTTCTTTGACACATTGCACTCGCACATCCATATTTGTTGATTGTGCTCATACATGTCATGCTCGATGGACATATCATACTTACTGCAAGTTTGCACCCTATGCATGGATTGACTCACATTATGATTGCCTTGTTGCATCTTGTATTACCATGTCATCCATGATATATGATCTTGTGCGTTTCCTTAGCAAATTTGTTGTGATCTTCCTTGATGGCATATTCATACATCATGATCATATTGCCCATCATCAATTGCATGACAATATAATAACATTGAGCACAAATTACCATGTTCATGCTCTTGATAAACCATCCCATTATGATGTCATTTTGCACAATGGTCACATTAATCACATTCACCACACCTTTGTGCATACGACAAATGAATTTGCTCACATGAATGCTTTACATTTCATTTTACATCTTTTGCATAAGCATCATGTGTCTTGCCATGCACAATCTTGCCGCACGGACTCATACTTACTTCATGGACACTTTGTGTGCGCTAACCATTGTATTTCCAAGTGTACTTTGTGTTTGCTCATTTTGCATGTACCACATATCGGAGACACGTTGTAGTACTTGGATTGCGCAGTGCCTTCATCTACGTCCAACTACAAGTCCGTCAACGACAGCCGTTTCCATGGTGATGAGGATCACGATCCGAGGTCGGATCTTTCCCAAGGGGGGGGGAGATGATGCGGAGCTTCCCGTTCACCCTCATGTACACTTCGACTACTCTCCAAGCCCCAAGAGGACATATGACGAGACCTCGAACATACGCCATTGGACACAAGGTGAATTCACTCCTCTTCGAACCGTCACTTTCCGCATGTGAGACATGGCTACTACCTCATGCATGGACCTTGCATACACTCAGGTACAACCAAGATGACCATGGAGAATCCAAGGACCAAGGCCAAGCATGGAAGAGGAGAAGGAAGAAGAATAATGGAGCAAGATAGGACTTGCCCGGATCATCCGGACACCCAGTCGGACGATCCGTACCAAGCCCAGACGATCCGGACGACCACCCGGATGATCCGGCTAATGTGCCCGAAGACACCGGAAGCTGCTCGACGAAGCCGGATCATCCGGACGGTCACCCGGATCATCCGTACCCCCGACACCCGGATCATCCGGGCCATCATCCGGATCATCCGGACCCCGCCTGCGTGCGTGACTTGGGCTGAAGCCCGTGTACCCCTTCGCCCGTCACTTACCCCTTCGTGGCTTAGCACTATAAATAGACCTCCTCCTCCCCAGTTTGAGGGCTAGCATTGGTTTAGCTCATATTTTGTGTGAGAGCCTTGCTCATCCACTTGGTTACTTCTCCTCGGAGCTCACGACCTCTTCGGAGAAGATCCCCCAAGCGGATTCAAGACCTCTTCAAGGGAATACAATCAAGACCTCCTCACGGAGAAGAACGGCTACCCTTGTATCTTTCCTTTGGTGATTTTGAATCTTGTGCTACCTTATGTGTTCGGTGATCTAACCCTTGTGTGATCGATTACTTGTCAGTTTAGTGATCCTCTCATTTCTCCTCGTGTTTTGCCTTGTGTTTTCCGTGCGTTCTTCATGTCTCCCCGTAGGATCCACTCCAAACGTGAAAGATCGGCCCCATAGGGTTCCGCCCTACATCAGATCTTGAACTAAGAAATAGACCTAGCAGCTAAAAGAGGGTATCCTAAGTAATTGCAAGAATGGGGTTCATTGATATTCCTGGTATAGTAGATGCTATCACACATACAGTCATACTCAATTCAATGGAATTATTTGATCTTAAAGGGGATCTTCTATAATTTCGCACATAAGCGGTTATATATGTGGAAACAATATCTCCACTATAGAGGACGAGAAATGTCGGGGCGGTCAGGCAAAAAGCGTCATGGGAAAATGAAGTACTTTCAAGGACTGCGATAGAATGGACAGATGTTCACTAAAACGGTCATAACTTTGTCATTCGGAGTCCGTGTCGGACCCACAAGTACTCAAACTGCTCACGGCGAGCGTGCGAATCTAGAAAATACTCCCGGCTTAAACCAGGAGGCCCGGAGTACACTCAAATTCAGCCTTAAGTAGGACTTTTTGGCCATGAAAGTCAAAGAACATCATTCGCCGCTGTTTTTCGGACCAGTTTCTGAACCCATTGCCCTTCCTTTTGAAGGAAATTTGAGAGATTATGTTGCTTATAGACATTAGTCCCCCATGGTAGGGACAAACGTAGCTTTCTCAAGATGCTCTATGATCTGGGCAATCTCATTTGGCTGTAAATTGAAGAAAATCGACCGGCTATATGCCTTATTCTCCTTGTTTTCGCCAGATGGCATGCTGTAACACATGCGCGTGAAAGCCAAGAACAAAAGGGCATTCCTGGCATCGGTCAATATATATGTGGAAATAATATCTCCACTATAGAGGACAAGAAATTTCGAGGTAGTCAGGCAAAAAGCATCATGGGAAAATGAAGTACTTTCAGGGACTACCATAGAATGGACCGATGTTCACTAAAACGGTCACAACTTTGTCATTCGGAGTCCGTGTAGGACCCACTGAAAGTACAACTATCCCTAGGTGGTTTTGGTAATTCATAACAACATATAGCTCATTGAGCTAATGCTATTCCAAGACTATTATTTCAGGAAAGCTCAATGAATGGCATGGCATGGATGATGAAAGTGTATCCCTCAAAGTACTAATGACAAAGGATTGGCTCAAGCTCGAAAGCTCAAGACTCTTCATTTTACGTTTTAGTGATCCAAGATCACATTGAGTCTATAGGAAAAGCCAATACTATCAAGGAGGGATGAGGTGTTGCTTAATGAGCCTCTTGCTTCATGTGCTTGGTGATATGCTCCAAAAACCCTCAACTACTTTCTCACATCCACAAATGACTAAACCTAAAGCCAAAATCGGTCAAACCGATTCTTTCTATATGGCACCACTGAGTTCTAATGTCATAGCCACTGCCACAAACCCTAGGCAAATCGGTCTCACTGATAGGGATCTCGGTCTCACCGAGATGGGATTGTAATATCTCTGTTTCCCTTCGTAACGTTTTGGTCTAACCGAAGTGAGCGATCGGTCCCACCGAGATTGCAATGTAAACTCTCTGTTTCCCTTTTATAACATTTCGGTCTCACCGAAAAGAGCAAATCGATCCCACTGAGTTTACCTGACCAACTCTCTGGAAAGCTCATTACCAAAATCGGTCTCACCGAGTTTGTGTGATCGGTCTTACCGAGATTACGTTATGCCCTAACCCTAAGCAAATCGGTCCTACCGAGTTGCATGTCAGTCCCACCAAAAATCCTAACGGTCACTAGGTTTACTAAATCGGTCCGACCGAGTCTGTTGAATCGGTCCCACCGAGTTTGGTAAATTGTGTGTAACGGTTAGATTTTGTGTGCAGGCTATATATACCCCTCCACCTCCTCTTCATTCGTGGAGAGAGCTATCAGAACAAACCTACACTTACAACTTACCATTTCTGAGAGAGAACCACCTACTCATGCGTTGAGGCCAAGATATTCCATTCCTACCATATGAATCTTGATCTCTAGCCTTCCCCAAGTTGCTTTCCACTCAAATCTTCTTTCCACCAGATCCAAATCCTATGAGAGAGAGTTGAGTGTTGGGGAGACTATCATTTGAAGCACAAGAGCAAGGAGTTCATCATCAACGCACCATTTGTTACTTCTTGGAGAGTGGTGTCTCCTAGATTGGCTAGGTGTCACTTGGGAGCCTCCGACAAGATTGTGGAGTTGAACCAAGGAGTTTGTAAGGGCAAGGAGATCGCCTACTTTGTGAAGATCTAGCGCTATTGAGGCAAGTCCTTCGTGGGCGACGGCCATGGTGGGATAGACAAGGTTGCTTCTTCGTGGACCCTTCATGGGTGGAGCCCTCCGTGGACTCGCACAACCGTTACCCTTCGTGGGTTGAAGTCTCCATCAACGTGGATGTACGATAGCACCACCTATCGGAACCACGCCAAAAACATCCGTGTCTCCAATTGCGTTTGAATCCTCCAAACCCTTCCCTTTACTTTCTTCCAAGTTGCATGCTTTAATTTCCGCTGCCTATACACTCTTTGCATGCTTGCTTGAATTGTGTGATGATTGCTTGACTTGTCCTAAGATAACTAAAATCTGCCAAACTGTAAAATGGGAAAAAGGTTAAGTTTTAATTGGTTAAGTAGTCTAATCACCCCCCCCTCCTCTAGACATACTTCAAGGTCCTACAAGTGGTATCAGAGCTTTGGTCTCCATTTGCTTTGATTTCCATAGCTTTTGGTGGTCATAGCCTTGGTTTTACAACCTAGGAGAGTATGGCATCTAGTGAGGGAAATTATCATCGTAGAGGTCCTTACTTTGATGGTACTAATTTTGCTAGTTGGAAGCATAAGATGAAAATGCATATTCTCGGACATAACCCCGCCGTTTGGGCAATTATTATTGGCTTGCAAGGTGAATTCTTTGATGGGAGAGAGCCGAACCGTGAAGCTAATGCGGAAGAATTAAAGATGCTCCAATACAATGCTCAAGCTTGTGACATCATCTTCAATGGATTGTGCCCCGAAGAATTCAACAAAATCAGCCGTCTTGAGGATGCAAAGGAAATTTGGGATACTTTGATTGATATGCATGAAGGTACCGACTCCGTCAAGGAATCCAAGTTGGTTGTGCTCCAAAGTCAGCTTGACAAGTTCAAAATGAAGGATGGTGAAGGTGTCGCTGAAATGTACTCTAGGCTTGCACTTATCACAAATGAGATTGCCGGCTTAGGGAGTGAAGAGATGACCGACAGATTCATCATCAAGAAGATCCTAAGAGCATTGGATGGAAAGTATGATACCGTGTGCACATTGATCCAAATGATGCCAAACTACAAAGGTCTCAAGCCAACGGAAGTCATTGGAAGAATTGTTGCTCCTGAGATGTCACTCAAGGATAAGGAGGAACTTCACAACAAGTCAAGTGGTGCTTACAAATCCTCAAGTGAAGCCCCCACATCATCAAGTGAGAAACAAACCTTCAATGAAGAATTGAGCTTAATGGTGAAGAACTTCAACAAATTCTACAAGAGTAGAAGCAAAGAAAGAAGCTCCAAGTAAAGGTCTTACAATGACAAAAGATCTTCTAGTCGAGAGCGAAATTTCTACAATTGTGGGAGACCCGGACACTATTCCAATGAGTGTACGGCACCCTACAAAAGAAGAGAAGATTCTCCAAAAAGAAGAAGCAAAAGAGAAGAATCACCACCGAGAGAGATGAGGAGTAGAGATGATCGTTATGAACGAAGACCCTCACGGAGAAGCAAGGATTCGGAAAGGAAGGACAAGTCATCAAGGAGCTACACAAAATGAAGACATCTAGCTCATCTTGGTGAATGGGTATCCGGCTCCGACTCCGACAATTACTCCGAGAGAAGCTATCACTCTGACTCCGAATATACTCAAGATGAAGGTGTTGCCGGTCTAGCACTTGTGTCAACCAACTCCTACGACATATTTGATTCACCAAATGAAGGAATTGGAAGATGCTTCATGGCCAAAGGTCCAAAGGTAACACATCCTGAGTATGTTGATTTCGATAGTGATGAAGATGACTTACTTGTGGATGATGATTTACTTGTTGACAACTCTAGTGATGAATACTATGATGAAACGTCAATTAATCATGCTAATCAAGATAAAACGAATGATAATGATAAGGAGAATATTGAGCTTCTAACTAAAGAACTAAACACTCTGAAGTTAGCTCATGAAACTATCTTCAGAGATCACCGAGAACTTTTAAGGGCTCATGAGAAGTTACGCTTTGAAAAGCTCAATCTTGAGCAAGAGCACGAGTTCTTAAAAGCAATCAATGATGATCTCCGTAAGAAAAGTTCTTCTTACATTGCCAAGCGTTTACTCTTATCTACTTACATGCCTCAAGTCAAGTCTAGTAACAAGTACAAGAAAGATCCTTCCTCTAGTAGCAACAATAATAATGTCAAATCCAATATTGTTGCTTCTAGTAGTTCTCTTGATTCCACTAATGATTCTATTAGCCAACTTACACTTGAGCAAGAAAATAGCTTATTGAAGGGAATTATGGAGAAAGGTGTTTACAAGAGCCTTGCCGGGAGTAAGCAATTCGAGGAAATTGTACGCAAGCAAGGAAGGCACCGGAAGAATCAAGGTGTTGGTTTTGAACGAAAGTTCAATGCCAATGGAGTTGAGTGGGAAGAAGATCAATACCCCAAGACGAAGTTTGTTCCTCAACAAGAGAAGTATGATCCTACTTCCTTCAAAGGAACACAAGCACAAGATGATCTTCCACCACAAGACCACAAGACCAAAGGCAATGACAAGCTTCAAGAAGAGATCGATGCATTTGAAGAAGCACCTAAGGCCTCGGTCAAGTGGGTTCCCAAGGCTACGTCAAGTTCTACTTCATCAAGTACAACTACAACTCCAAGGATTTCCATCAAGATGATGTGGATCCTGAAGAAGAAGAACTAGAGAGTTCTTGAGGGTGACTCCGCCAACATTCTTCACTCATATCATTATGGCAAGAACAAGTGCAATCAACTTCCACATCTTGCATGGGACAAGGTAACCTAATGGTTTCATGGACATCATCTTGTGTATGCTTCACTCTATGTCTATGGATATTCTTGTTTGTTCCTTGTGGGACTAACCCATGTAGGTAAGTTGAAAGTGCAACTCACTCAAAAGGATTGCTCCAAATGATCTACATCAACATTGAGCATCTACATCTTCAACACCTACATGAAGTCATCATCGACAAAACCAAAGGTTAGTTCATCCCTCTAAAAGGGGATCTCACATCTAGGGGGAGCTTAACTCTAAGAATTGAGTCAAAGAAACTCTAATGGTGTGAACACATCAATGCATTATGTAAAAGTGGTAACCCCACTTGAGCTTAAACGATAAGTATGACCTATGATCAAATGTTTTAATTTGACTCCTAAGTCAATATACTCATATATAGATGACCTAGTCATCACCAATTGTTTGATAGATGCTAGAATTGGTTGTGCATGTTTTGCCACATATTTCATTTGCCATCTTATTGTGTGAGCATGTTGGTGCATATTTTACTCATTCAAGAACATACACTTGTTGTTTTGAGTGATTGGCCTCTTTTCTTTTTGCCAAGTGGATGGACAAGAATGCCTAAGAACCTTCTCTAGCTATCTATGCTTTTCTCGTCTCAAACTCTATTCATGCTACATCACAAAATTTGATCAAGTCAGATTCGAACCACTCTGTGTGAGGAGCACTCGGAGTCCCCGATTCGTCATAGACTTAAACTTCCAAAACTTCTTTGTGATTCTCGGTCTGACCGATTCCTCCATTTCGGTCCTACCGAGATCAGTAAGTCGATCTAGGTTTTCAATCTCGGTGCAACCGATTTGAACTTTTCGGTCACACCGAGTTGCTGTAACTGTACACAGTTATGCATCTCGGTGCCACTGAGTTGTTCCACTCGTTCACACCGACAGGGTCGAGCTATATATAGTCACGGGCAAAAATTTGGAAATTTCTCCGAACCTCTTCGCCCGCGCAATAGCTCGCTCTGCCATCAGGGTCTCCGGATCGTCTCCTCATCGCCAGCCGCCTCCTGTCACTGGTCTCCGCCACCGTCAACGGATTTCACCCCCGCCGTTGCCGCCGTAGCGAGTTCACCGCCAAGCTAGGGTATGGACTCGATCACAATGCTATCCTCGTGCGATTCCTAGCACATTGTGTTCTTAATGATTCTCGCCACGATTGAAACACTCTATCCAGTCAATGCAATCCTTAGATTAGATGAGATTCGAAAATTTAGGGTTAGATTTCCGCCGAAACCATCTCGGACCCACCGAGTTGAAAAACTCAGTCCCACCAATTTGGCTAACGCCATTGCACTAGTAACTCTCCGTCTGATCGAGAATTGCTAATCTGTGAGACCGATTTTAGGACTTTGTGAAACCCTAGCAGTTTCGGTGCCACCAAACTGTGACTCAGTCCAACCGAGTTCATCAGTTTAGGTTTCAAAACTGTTCGGTATCACCGAGTTTGAAAATCGGTTCATCTGAAATGCTTTCTGTGGAAAACTAAAACTGAATTTTTGAATCATTCTTTTGCAAAAATCTCTGCATTTTGTGATGCTCATCCACTCTATCTCATCTATAACTCTTCACAGGGTCAGCAGTCAGTGATTTGCAGCATGTCAGACCAAAGTGATAGTCAGAACAGGTCAGAAGAGCACAATCACATGAGTGAGGGCACTAGTCCCACTAGCACTTCAGATGAAGGCAGCAGGAGCACCCCAAGCAATCTGCCTAAAGCTGCCACCAGGACAAGGAAGAAGAGAACCTCAGATTCTAAGGATGAGGATTATAGAGTAGAAGAGGATGAGGCTACCTCCAAGAAGGTAGTGCTCAAAAAGGAGTATGCCTCAGCATAGAACACTAAACCTGGACTCAATAGGAAGGTTCCTGCCAAGAGGACACCTATGCTGAAGGTCAGAGGAACTACTCAAGTGCCTGAAAAGACTGAACCCAAAGAGGCACCTACAAAGAGAGTCACAACTTCCAAACCCAAGAAAGTTCCCACGGGAGAAACTATGAAGTTTACCATTGAATCAGAAGATGAAGCTGCTCAGGATAAGAAGAAGAAGAGAGCCAGAACCACTACTACCCAGGTTCTTGGAAATCCCTCAATGAGGAGAGACTCTGAAGAGGAAGAAGAGGTTGCTGCACCATCACCCAAGGCATAAAAGCTTATGCGTGATGCTATTAGATCAGGGGCTGCAACATTAAAGCCCAAGGAAGCACCCAAAGCTGCCCCCAAGCCCAAGCTTGCACCAAAGAGGAATACCAGGAGTATTCCAGCTGCTGAGAAGAACAAGGCCCCAGTGCCTGAAGCTGCTGATGAGGAAGATGAAGAAGGACAAGTTCTGAGGAAGCTCAAGCCCAAGATACCAGACCACAATGATGCCCATCCTGTGGCTGAGGACATGAAGATCAGAAGAGATTCAGGGTTGAGGCTATGAAGGATGACAAATCCATATGCCACAAGGAGAAGAACTGCTGTTGACTACAGGTTCCATACAGAGGAACAGCAGGACTTCTATGAGACAATCTTGTTGGACAAGAAGCCCATAGTGTGTGATATGAGGTGGGTCAACTGGACCTACATGAAAGATAATGAAGAACACTATCCTGGAGTGCAAGACAGTTTTGTTGCTGGTGGAGTTGCAGATTTTGTTGGGCAAAAGCTCACCAACTGGAATGATGAACTCATTATGCAATTCTACTCCACAGCACACTTCTATCCAGATGGGAGGATAGTTTGGATGTTTGAAGGTACAAGGTACCAGTCAACTGTTGAGGAATGGGCAAAATTGAAACTCCCTTCGGTCATGGAGACGAGCTACGAGGTGCCACATCATATGGGCCTCCAACAACAAGATGGTGACAAGAAGGCTGAGCATGGGACTATCCCTTCAACCAAGGCGACGATAGTAGTTGAGCATGGAGACATTTGCACCAACATCTCTCCGACACCCACATATCATGAGATGACCCAATTGCCATGTGAGGAGAACCACCAACCCATGAGTGAGATGAGTGACTCCACCATATATGACATTGAGTGCATTTCCTATGAGAGGATGAGTGTGACTACTACTAGCCCCACACATGAGAGCATGCCACACACCCTATGTGAGGTTGAGCGCCATATGAGTGACTCCACCAACCATATGAGTGAGTGCATGATGAGGACATGACTACCTTGGATATGACCAAAAATATTGCACACATGCATATTTGTCAGGTGATTTCTAGTGCAAACTATTCAATAATCTATTTATGTTATCCAGAACAAACATACTTCACACACTTTTGTGTTCTGTCTAATCGCAGGTATATGGGACATTTGTACAATCCACATATGAAGATAAGGGAAAAGGAGAAGTTTAGGTGCTGTTCAAAAATTCCTCTCACGTCACTTTTGGGTCAAGAGAAGATAGAGTCCAAGTCTCTCACGTTTTGGATTCAGATTCGGACTGCACAGACATACCTGACTCAAAATGCCAACAACTTTTTCATACGGACTCCGAATTGGGTGATTCGTTTTTTGTTGGAAAGTAGATTTCATGCTCTTTAGAACCCAATTGGAATCGCCTAAAAATCCGTCCGGAGCGTTGAGTTATGCACGAAACAATCTGACGCTGCACCAGAATCCGAGTCAAACTACAAGTCCAAAGGTGTTACGTCACCCCAACTTGGGCCCATTGGCCTTGTACAACCTAGGGTTAGTTTTAGGCTGACTTGGAACGTCCTCCCACCTCCTTGGACGCCACCCCTTTCTCCTATATAAATAGATCCATCTAGTAGCTTTTCCCTTGGGATTTGTTTAGTTAAAAGTTAGCCATTGCAACTTCGTGTACCTCGTTTGTGTCCAACGACCAGACCAAGACCGCTTACGGATTGATAGAGGCAAAGGTGTCCCGTCTTTCGATGAGATGGTGGATTTTGCTTTGGTGGAAGTCGACTTTGACGATCCGACTACGAACGTGCGAGGACGTCGCGCCTTAGCAATGGCTAAACCAACTCCGAGAGGTTATTGACCACGCCGGAGCACGATCAACCTGACCACGAGGGTCTGTTTCCTGCGAGCAAACGAAGAACAAGCAAGAAACTAAGATTGCAATCTGGATATTGCGAATATAAGATGAAAGCTTTATTGATCAAGGTGGGGTTCTGTGACGCCTTTGTCTGGTCGTTGAACACAAACGAAGTACGCGAAGTTGCAGCTATGGCGAACTTTTAATCTAAACAAAACCCAAAGTCTAAACGATGCCCTAAGGGCTGTATATATGGAGGAAGAGGGGGGAATTTCGTGGCCCTTGGTGGAGGGGTCCGAAATCAACCCTATCTCTTGTTTCCCCACACATACGGACTCTAAAAATAGCCTATACTTATGTATTTGGAAATTACATGGGCCTGGCCCAATAATAAGGTGACGCAGCACCTAAAATAGCCTCGGGACGAAATTTATGAAGTGGCATCTTGTATATTTCGTCCAAGGCTTCATGCACCCATTATGGTGGCTTCAAAGTCCTGAAATCATCACTTGTAACTCCGTTCTTGTTCCCCTTGCGCATGCCATCATCTCCATGCTTGTTCTTGCTCCAATGTTCATCCTTCTCCAAGCTAGGTCCTTCATTTGTAAGCAAAACAAATGTATCCAATTTAGGCAGCATCATATTCTCATGAACATTAGAATCATTACCAAGAAACGAAAGTACCTGGTAATTTAGTTGGCGTGCACGAGCTCTAGTAATTGGTCCAGTATGTATAGCAGCAGGGGCTGTGGGTGTAACAATTGTATTGATGTCCTCATCATCCTCCCCTTCTTGAAATGAAGTCGTCCTCGACGGAAGTTCATCTTCCTCACCCAAATAAGGCTTCAAATCTGCAATGTTAAAAGTGGGACTAACCCCAAAATCTGCAGGCAGCTCAAGTTTATATGCATTATCATTTATTTTCTCTAACACCTTAAAGGGACCATCAGCACGTGGCATTAGCTTTGATTTGCGCAAATCAGGAAATCTATCCTTACGCAAATGTAACCAAACAAGATCTCCAGGTGCAAACACAACATGTTTTCTACCCTTATCTCCAGCAAGTTTATATTTAGCATTCATACGCTCAATGTTTTCCTTAGTTAACTCATGCATTTTTAAAATCAATTCAGCAAATTCAATATGAGGCAAGCATTCCTCCCACATTTTCTTATTATTCTTCAAAACAGCCCTAAGCATAGTAGACAACGTTCTATTGACTACATCAGTTTGTCCATCAGTTTGGGGGTGACAAGTAGTACTAAAAAGCAGTTTAGTCCCCAACTTAGCCCATAAACATCTCCAAAAGTGGCTAAGAAATTTAGTATCACGATCTGAAACAATAGTATTTGGCACACCATGCAAGCGAATAATTTCACGAAAGAACAAATCAGCAACATTAACAGCATCATCGCTTTTATGACATGGTATAAAGTGTGCCATTTTCGAGAATCTATCCACGACAACAAATATGCTATCCCTCCCCTTCTTTGTTCGAGGTAAACCTAAAACAAAGTCCATAGATATATCCTCCCAAGGAACACTAGGTACAGGCAAAGGCATATATAAACCATGAGGATTGAGTCGTGACTTAGCTTTCTGACATGTAGTGCATCGAGCAATAAAACGCTCAACATCCCGTCTCATCTTTGGCCAAAAGAAATGTGTAGCAAGTACGTCCTCCGTCTTCTTCACGCCAAAGTGTCCCATTAATCCTCCTCCATGCGCCTCCTGCAACAACAAAAGACGAACGGAGCTAGCTGGAATGCATAGCTTGTTAGCACGAAACACAAATCCATCGTTAACGACAAACTTGTTCCACATTCTTCCTTCTTTACAATTCTGCATTACATCTTTAAAATCAGCATCATGCACATATTGATCTTTGATGGTCTCCAAACCAAATATTTTGAAGTCAAGTTGTGAAAGCATAGTATAGCGACGAGACAATGCATCAGCAATAACATTTTCTTTTCCCTTCTTGTGTTTAATGACATAAGGGAAAGTCTCAATGAATTCAACCCATTTAGCATGTCTACGATTCAGTTTAGCTTGACTTTTAATATGTTTCAAAGATTCATGATCAGAATGTATAACAAATTCTTTGGGCCATAAATAATGTTGCCATGTTTCTAAAGTCCGAACAAGAGCATATAATTCTTTATCATAAGTAGAATAATTCAGACTAGGCCCACTCAATTTTTCAGAAAAGTATGCAACAGGTTTGCCATCTTGTAATAACACACCTCCTAATCCAATTCCACTAGCATCACATTCAAGCTCAAAAGTCTTATTAAAATCAGGAAGTTGGAGTAAAGGAGCATGTGTCAACTTATCTTTCAATACCGTGAAGGCTTCTTCCTGTGCGGTACCCCAAACAAAAGGCACATCCTTCTTTGTAAGCTCGTTGAGAGGTGCAGCAATGGTGCTGAAATCTCCCACAAAACGCCTATAGAATCCAGCGAGGCCAAGAAAACTCCTCACTTGTGTGACCGTTTTGGGCTGCGGCCAACTCTCAATAGCTTCAATCTTGGCTTTATCAACTTCAATTCCCTGTGGAGTAACAACATAGCCAAGAAAAGATACTCGGTCGGTGCAAAAGGTGCACTTCCCAAGGTTACCAAACAAACGTGCATCACGTAGAGCAATAAAAACAGCACGTAAATGTTCCAAATGTTCCTCCAAAGATCTGCTATAAATCAATATGTCATCAAAGTAAACTACCACAAATCGTCCAATGAAAGCACGTAAAACTTCGTTCATTAATCTCATGAAAGTACTAGGTGCATTAGTTAATCCAAAAGGCATGACTAACCACTCATATAATCCAAACTTAGTTTTAAATGCTGTTTTCCATTCATCTCCCAATTTCATACGAATTTGATGGTAGCCACTACGCAAATCAACTTTGGAGAATATTGTAGAGCCACTCAATTCATCAAGCATATCATCTAGCCTAGGAATAGGATGACGATAACGAATAGTAATATTATTAATGCCTCTACAATCAACACACATACGTGATGTACCATCCTTTTTCGGCACTAGAATAATAGGAACAGCACAAGGACTAAGGGATTCGCGTATATAACCTTTGTCGAGAAGCTCTTGTACTTGACGCATAATCTCCTTCGTCTCCTCTGGATTGGTACGGTATGGTGCACGGTTTGGCAGTGAAGCACCGGGAATTAAGTCAATCTGATGCTCAATCCCTCGAATAGGCGGTAATCCCGGTGGCACGTCTTGTGGAAAAACGTCAGCGAACTCCTGCAAAATGTTAGTGACAGCAGGAGGCAAAGAGGAAGGCACGTCCTCGAATGAAAATAATGCCTCTTTGCACACAAAAGCATAGCAAACAGATTTGCTGAAATCTAGCTCATCAATATCAGATTTGGTGGCAAATAAACATGCACTTTTCAATTTAATTTCAGAAGCAACACTAGATGGTTTATTATTATGCTTCATTTGTTGCTCAAATTCTTTTGCCACAATCTGATTTTCACTCTTATTCTTCTCCTGTTGTGCTTTATTAGCTCTATTAATATCATCTTTCAAAATGGAATCAGGAGTCATAGGAAGCAAAGTAATATTTTTATCCTTATGAACAAGAGTATAGTGATTGTTTCTACCATGGTGTACAGAATTTTTATCAAATTGCCATGGTCTACCAAGTAATAAGGAACATGCTTGCATAGGTACCACATCACAATCAACATAATCAGCATATGTAGAGATACTAAAATGCACACGAACAGTACGTGTTACCTTAACCTTGCCGCTGTTGTTGAACCATTGGATGTAGTAAGGATGTGGATGTGGTCTTGTGGTGAGAGAAAGCTTCTCCACCATCTCCATGCTAGCCAAGTTGTTGCAGCTCCCTCCGTCTATTATGACGCGCACAGAACGTTCCTTCACAACTCCCTTGGTATGGAACAAATTGTGCCTCTGATTTTGCTCAGCTTGTGTGACCTGCACACTCAAAACACGTTGAGCAACTAAACATTCATACCTGTCAGCGTCTTCAGGAGCCATGTATTGCGTCTCATGATCAGAATCATCTCCACCATGTTCTTCACGTGTAATAAGAGCTAATGTCTCCTCATCATAGTCACTAGCGGACTCATATCCACCATCCGCGGTAGCAATCATCACACGCGGAGATTTGCATTCTCTTGCATAATGACCTCCTCCCTTACAACGACGACAAATAATATCACTTGTGTGCCCTGTTGATGCTATGGAAGAAGAAGAACGCTGTGTAGGCCCCGCAGGTGCGCTCTTGGCAGATAATGGTGGTTGTGCCTGTTTTCTTGTATCACGGCTGGAGGTGGCACCTGATGGAAGTGCTGGTGCAGTTGAAGTAGAAGATGCACGTGGTGTCCATGATGAAGGTCGGCCTGCAGAAAAGTTAGTTCGCCCCAATGCTTCTCGATCCTGCACTTCACGTTCAGCTTTACAAGCAAGATGGAATAAACGAGTGATATTAGTATACTCCTTATAGTCTAGAATGGTCTGAATCTCTCTATTTAACCCACCCAGAAAACGTGCAAGCATAGCTTCATTCTCCTCAACAATACCACATCTAATCATGCCAGTTTGTAATTCCTGATAATATTCTTCTACAGAATTTTTTCCTTGTCTTAAACGCTGCAATTTTTGAAGCAATTCACGTTGATAATATGGTGGAACCCAACGCGTACGCATAGCAGTTTTCAAAGCAGCCCAAGTAGTTGGAATAGGATATAATCTACAATGTTCAGACCACCATACACATGCAAAACTAGTGAAAGCACAAACAGCAGCAGCAACTCGTCTCTCCTCAGGATATTGTAAACATGTAAATCGTTGTTCAGTTTCTAACTCCCAAGTAAGATATATATCAGGAACATATCTACCCTCAAATGGTGGAATATTCAATTTCAGTTTAGGAATATGGACATCATCTCGTACCTGAGGTGGTGGTGCAGGCCTACCATTACGAATATATACCTGAGGTCGACCTGCTGGTGGTGGTACAGGTGGCTGCATGTAGTGTTGATTTTGATCAACCTCATCCTCATAATCTCCCACATAATCATCCTCCTCCGCATCAGCAGCAGGAGCCACAGAAGTATCAACAGCAGCACCAACAGTTTGGCCAAACGCAAGAGGAACACGGCTTGCTCGGCGGAGGTCTGCTTCGCGACGTGGAGGTAGTCGTTGTTGTTGTTGTTGGAGAGGTGCGTTAGGTGCAGCGGGTGGTGGTGGTGGAAGACGCGCGAGCAATTCATTAAACTTGTTATCGAGCTTTGTTTCGAACGTCTTCTCAAGGCCAGTGATCTTCTCCATGGCCTCTTCAAAATTGTTCAGCACATCTTGCACCTGTTCAGTCATCATTTGCTGAAACTTATCATGAAGCTCCTTGTTCGATAAATTCTCCCAGTCAATCTCGTCGGCTTGTGATCCTGGCATGGTTAGCAGCAATAGAAACACACAAGAATATGATCCTACAGACTACTAAGAAGTGGTGGTGGTGTATCACAAATCCGTCAAGCCAATCTCAAATTCTTACCAGTTCTTACCCAGCAGCAGGCGGTGATCGGCAACCGTTGTAGTCAAAAACTCTCAAAGCTTGGATAGAGCGATTACCAGGGAGAGTCAAACACACGACGTAGATGTATGTGGAGCTGGGAAGGCTTATAGTATGGTAGCAAAAAGGGTCAGCAATAATCAATTCAGAGATGCAAAGTTGAATAAACGCTCAACGACGGTACTGTGCTGGTCCTAGGCTAGACTGTGCTAGAGACGCGAGCCTAGAACACCAACAAAATCACGGAACGGCACGTAAACAAGGGAAAAGCACACTCTGAAAAAAAATTTCGCTCTTCTTTTTTTTTGCGCTGCCTTTTTTTTTTATTTTGCGCTCTTTTTTTTGCGCTGCTTTTTTTTTGCGAAAAATCACTATAATGGCGAGTGTCTCAAAACTCTTCTTAGCTCAAACTGACAGGATGGGCACGAAATTTTTTCGACCAATTTTTTTTTTTGACTGCCCGGACCCAAAAACTGGAAACGGGTCAAAAAAACTTCCTATAATGGCACCTGTCTCAAAACACTCAGAAACACCTAAAAATAGGATAGCCAGAAATTTTTTCGAAAAATGCGTTTTCGAAAAATTTTGGGCCTAAACGGAGCGTGGCTACCCGACAAGGAAACACGAAAAATTTTGGGCCTAAAATCTCAGAAATTTTTTATTTTTTTTTCCGAAACCTACTCCGGCAAGGAACGAATCGGAAACTAGATGGATCTCGAAAACAACCCTAATAATCAAGGAACTCGGATTGGTGGTGGATATATGGTGGTGGTATATGGCAGCGGTGGTGGTAGTATATGGATATGGATCGGTGGTGGTATATGGATACGGATTCGGAGCGGTAGTGGTGGATGGCAGGGGCGATGATGATGGTGCGGCGGCGGCGTGACAACTTATGACCAGAACTCGAAACTCTAAAAGACTGGACTCTAAGACCAGCAACTAGACACGACGATGCAACCGCAAATTCAACAAAGCAAAACCCTAAAAAGATTATGCAAAGGCTCAGATTGGTTCGGATATGATGAACTAACCCTAATTTTTTTTGTGGCTTTTTCGTGGACTGTAGGTATGAAGAACAGACTCGATCTAAACTACGAAAAACTGTAAAATCTCACCGAGCAACCTAGAAATCTGATACCACTTGATAGAGGCAAAGGTGTCCCGTCTTTCGATGAGATGGTGGATTTCGCTTTGGTGGAAGTCGACTTTGACGATCCGACTACGAACGTGCGAGGACGTCGCGCCTTAGCAATCGCTAAACCAACTCCGAGAGGTTATTGACCACGCCGGAGCACGATCAACCTGACCACGAGGGTCTGTTTCCTGCGAGCAAACGAAGAACAAGCAAGAAACTAAGATTGCAATCTGGATATTGCGAATATAAGATGAAAGCTTTATTGATCAAGGTGGGGTTCTGTGACGCCTTTGTCTGGTCGTTGAACACAAACGAAGTACGCGAAGTTGCAGCTATGGCGAACTTTTAATCTAAACAAAACCCAAAGTCTAAACGATGCCCTAAGGGCTGTATATATGGAGGAAGAGGGGGGAATTTCGTGGCCCTTGGTGGAGGGGTCCGAAATCAACCCTATCTCTTGTTTCCCCACACATACGGACTCTAAAAATAGCCTATACTTATGTATTTCGAAATTACATGGGCCTGGCCCAATAATAAGGTGACGCAGCACCTAAAATAGCCTCGGGACGAAATTTATGAAGTGGCATCTTGTATATTTCGTCCAAGGCTTCATGCACCCATTATGGTGGCTTCAAAGTCCTGAAATCATCACTTGTAACTCCGTTCTTGTTCCCCTTGCGCATGCCATCATCTCCATGCTTGTTCTTGCTCCAATGTTCATCCTTCTCCAAGCTAGGTCCTTCATTTGTAAGCAAAACAAATGTATCCAATTTAGGCAGCATCATATTCTCATGAACATTAGAATCATTACCAAGAAACGAAAGTACCTGGTAATTTAGTTGGCGTGCACGAGCTCTAGTAATTGGTCCAGTATGTATAGCAGCAGGGGCTGTGGGTGTAACAATTGTATTGATGTCCTCATCACGGATCCCCACCTTTATCAATACTTCATATATACTCGCAATATTCAGATTGCTTTTATCATATTCTTGCTTGTTCTTCGATTGCTTGCAGGAATAGACCTTCGTGGTCAGGTTGATTGTGTTCCGGCGTGGTCAATAACCTCTCGGAGTTGGTTTAGCGATTGCTAAGGCGCAACGTCGTGCACGTTTGTAGTCGGATCGTCAAAGTCATCATCACCAAATCGATAGTTATCATCTCATCGAACTACGTGCAGCCAATATTCGGCGTGGTCAATTTTATGAGGATGAGGTTGATCAAAATCAGAACTACGTGCAACCACCAGCACCGCCACCAGCAGGTCGACCTCAGGTATATATTCGCAACGGTAGGCCTGCACTACCACCTCAGGTACGAGATAATGACCATATTCCGAAACTGAAATTGAATATTCCACCATTTGAGGGTAGATATGTTCCTGATATATATCTTACTTGGGAGTTAGAAACTGAACAACGTTTTACATGTTTACAATATCCCGAGGAGAGACGGGTTCCTACCGATGTTTCTGCTTTCACTAGTTTTGCATGTGTATGGTGGTCTGAACATTGTAGATTATATCCTATTCCAACTACTTAGGCTGCTTTGAAAACTGCTATGCGTACTTGTTGGGTTCCACCATATTATCAACGTGAATTGCTTCAAAAATTGCAGTGTTTAAGACAAGGAAAAAATTCTGTAGAAGAATATTATCAGGAATTACAAACTGGCATGATTAGATGTGGTATTGTTGAGGAGAATGAAGCTATGCTTGCACGTTTTATAGGTGGATTAAATAGAGAGATTTAGACCATTCTAGAGTATAAGGAGTATACTAATATCACTCGTTTATTCCATCTTGCTTGTAAAGCTGAACGTGAAGTGCAGGATCGACAAGCATTGGCGCGAACTAACTTTTCTGCAGGTCGACTTTCATCATGGACACCGCATGCATCCTCTACTTCCACTACACCAGCACCTCCATCAGCTGCTACCTCCAGCCGTGATACAAGAAAGCAGGCACAACCTCCACTATCTGCCAAGAGCGCACCTGTCGGGCCTACACAGAGCTCTTCTTCTTCCATGGCATCAACTGGGCACACAAGTGATATTATTTGTCGTCGTTGTAAGGGAAGAGGTCATTATGCGAGAGAATGCAAATCTCAGCGTGTGATGATTGCTACTGAGGATGGTGGGTATGAGTCCGCTAGTGACTATGATGAGGAGACGTTGGCTCTTATTACACTGAAGAACACGGTGGAGATGATTCTGATCATGAGACGCAATACATGGCTCCTGAAGACGCTGACAGGTATGAATGTTTAGTTGCTCAACGTGTTTTGAGTGTGCAGGTCACACAAGCTGAGCAAAATCACAGGCACAGTTTGTTCCATACCAAGGGAGTTGTGAATGAATGTTCTATGCGCGTCATCATAGACGGAGGGAGCTGCAACAACTTGGCTAGCATGGAGATGGTGGAGAAGCTTTCTCTAACCACAAGACCACGTCCACATCCTTACTACATCCAATGGTTCAACAACGGCGGCAAGGTTAAGGTAACACATACTGTTCGTGTGCATTTTAGTATCTCTACATATGCTGATTATGTTGATTGTGATGTGGTACCTATGCAAGCATGTTCCTTATTACTTGGTAGACCATGGCAATTTGAAAAAATCAGTATACTCTTGTTCATAAGGATAAAAATATTACTTTGCTTCCTATGACTCCTGATTCTATTTTGAAAGATGATATTAATAGAGCTAATAAAGCAAAACAGGAGAAGAATAAGAGCGAAAATCAGATTGTGGCAAAAGAATTTGAGCAACAAATGAAGCCTCATAATAAACCATCTAGTGTTGCTTCTGAAATAAAATTGAAAAGTGCATGTTTATTTGCCACCAAATCTGATATTGATGAGCTAGATTTCAGCAAATCTGTGTGTTTTGCTTTTGTGTGCAAAGAGGCATTATTTTCATTCGAGGACGTGCCTTCCTCTTTGCCTCCTGCTGTCACTAACATTTTGCAGGAGTTCGCTGACGTCTTTCCACAAGACGTGCCACCGGGATTACAGCCTATTCGAGGGATTGAGCATCAGATTGACTTAATTCCCGGTGCTTCACTGCTAAACCGTGCGCCATACCGTACCAATCCAGAGGAGACGAAGGAGATTATGCGTCAAGTACAAGAGCTGCTCGATAAAGGTTATATACGCGAATCCCTTAGTCCTTGTGTTGTTCCTATTATTCTAGTGCCAAAAAAGGATGGTACATCACGTATGTGTGTTGATTGTAGAGGCATTAATAATATTACTATTCGTTATCGTCATCCTATTCCTAGGCTAGATGATATGCTTGATGAATTGAGTGGCTCTACAATATTCTCCAAAGTTGATTTGCATAGTGGATACCATCAAATTCGTATGAAATTGGGAGATGAATGGAAAACAACATTTAAAACTAAGTTTGGTTTATATGAGTGGTTAGTCATGCCTTTTGGGTTAACTAATGCACCTAGTACTTTCATGAGATTAATGAACGAAGTTTTACGTGCTTTCATTGGACGATTTGTGGTAGTTTACTTTGATGACATATTGATTTATAGCAGATCTTTGGAAGAACATTTGGAACATTTACGTGCTGTTTTTATTGCTCTACGTGATGCACGTTTGTTTGGTAACCTTGGGAAGTGCACCTTTTGCACCGACCGAGTGTCTTTTCATGGTTATGTTGTTACTCCACAGGGAATTGAAGTTGATAAAGCCAAGATTGAAGCTATTGAGAGTTGGCCGCAGCCCAAAACGGTCACACAAGTGAGGAGTTTTCTTGGCCTCACCGGATTCTATAGGCGTTTTGTGAGAGATTTTAGCACCATTGCTGCACCTCTCAATGAGCTCACAATGAAGGATGTGCCTTTTGTTTGGGGTACCGCACAGGAAGAAGCCTTCACGGTATTGAAAGATAAGTTGACACATGCTCCTTTACTCCAACTTCCTGATTTTAATAAGACTTCTGAGCTTGAATGTGATGCTAGTGGAATTGGATTAGGAGGTGTGTTATTACAAGATGGCAAACCAGTTGCATACTTTTCTGAAAAATTGAGTGGGCCTAGTCTGAATTATTCTACTTATGATAAAGAATTATATGCTCTTGTTCGGACTTTAGAAACATGGCAACATATTTATGGCCCAAAGAATTTTTTATACATTCTGATCATGAATCTTTGAAACATATTAAAAGTCAAGCTAAACTGAATCGTAGACATGCTAAATGGGTTGAATTCATTGAGACTTTCCCTTATGTCATTAAACACAAGAAGGGTAAAGAAAATGTTATTGCTGATGCATTGTCTCGTCGCTATACTATGCTTTCACAGCTTGACTTCAAAATATTTGGTTTGGAGACCATCAAAGATCAATATGTGCATGATGCTGATTTTAAAGATGTATTGCAGAATTGTAAAGAAGGAAGAACATGGAACAAGTTCATTGTTAATGATGGATTTGTGTTCCGTGCTAACAAGTTATGCATTCCAGCTAGCTCCGTTCGTCTTTTGTTGTTACAGGAGGCGCATGGAGGACTAATGGGACACTTTGGCGTGAAGAAGACGGAGGACGTACTTGCTACACATTTCTTTTAGCCAAAAATGAGACAGGATGTTGAGCGTTTTATTGCTCGCTGCACTACATGTCAAAAAGCTAAGTCACGACTCAATCCTCATGGTTTATATATGCCTTTGCCTGTACCTAGTGTTCCTTGGGAGGATATATCTATGGACTTTGTTTTAGGTTTACCTAGAACAAAGAAGGGGAGGGATAGCATATTTGTTGTCGTGGATAGATTCTCGAAAATGGAACACTTTATACAATGTCATAAAAGCGATGAAGCTGTTAATGTTGCTGATTTGTTCTTTCGTGAAATTATTCGTTTGCATGGTGTGCCAAATACTATTGTTTCAGATCGTGATACTAAATTTCTTAGCCACTTTTGGAGATGTTTATGGGCTAAGTTGGGGACTAAACTGCTTTTTAGTACTACTTGTCACCCCCAAACTGATGGACAAACTGAAGTAGTCAATAGAACATTGTCTACTATGCTTAGGGCTGTTTTGAAGAATAATAAGAAAATGTGGGAGGAATACTTGCCTCATATTGAATTTGCTTATAATCGTTCATTGCATTCTACTACTAAGATGTGCCCTTTTGAAGTTGTGTATGGTTTCCTACCTCGTGCACCTATTGATTTGTTGCCTCTTCCATCTTCGGAGAAGGTTAATTTTGATGCTAAAGAACGTGTTGAATTGATTTTAAAAATGCATGAGTTAACTAAGGAAAACATTGAGCGTATGAATGCTAAATATAAACTTGCTGGAGATAAGGGTAGAAAACATGTTGTGTTTGCACCTGGAGATCTTGTTTGGTTACATTTGCATAAGGATAGATTTCCTGATTTGCGCAAATCAAAGCTAATGCCACGTGCTGACGGACCTTTTAAGGTGTTAGAGAAAATAAATGATAATGCATATAAACTTGAGCTGCCTGCAGATTTTGGGGTTAGTCCCACTTTTAACATTGCAGATTTGAAGCCTTATTTGGGTGAGGAGTGTGAGCTTCCATCGAGGATGACTTCATTTCAAGAAGGGGAGGATGAGGAGGACATCAATACCATTGTTACACCCACAGCCCTACTGCTACATATACTAGACCAATTACTAGAGCACGCGCCCGCCAATTAAATTATCAGGTACTTTCGTTTCTTGGTAATGATTCTAATGTTCATGACAATATGATGCTGCCTAAATTGGATACATTTGTTTTGCTTACAAATGAAGGGCCTAGCTTGGAGAAGGATGGACATTGGAGCACGAACAAGCATGGAGATGATGGCATGCGCAAGGGGAACAAGAACGGAGTTACAAGTGATGATTTCAGGACTTTGAAGCCACCATAATGGGTGCATGAAGCCTTCGACGAAATATACAAGATGCCACTTCATAAATTTCGTCCCGAGGCTATTCAAGGTGCTGCGTCACCTTATTATTGGGCCAGGCCCATGTAATTTCGAAATACATAAGTATAGGCTATTTTTAGAGTCCGTATGTGTGGGGAAACAAGAGATAGGGTTGATTTCGGACCCCTCCACAAAGGGCCACGAAATTTCCCCCCTCTTCCTCCATATATACAGCCCTTAGGGCACCGTTTAGACATTGGGTTTTGTTTAGATTAAAGTTCGCCATAGCTGCAACTTCGCATACTTCGTTTGTGTTCAACGACCAGACAAAGGCGTCACAGAACCCCACCTTGATCAATAAAGCTTTCATCTTATATTCGCAATATCCAGATTGCAATCTCAGCTTCTTGCTTGTTCTTCGTTTGCTCACATGAAACAGACCCTCGTGGTCAGGTTGATCGTGCTCTGGCGTGGTCAATAACCTCTCGGAGTTGGTTTAGCGATTGCTAAGGTGCGACGTCCTCACACGTTCGTAGTCGGATCGTCAAAGTCGACTTCCACCAAAGCGATATCCATCATCTCATCGAAAGACGGGACACCTTTGCCTCTATCAGTGCATCCTTGAGGGAGTGAGTGAGCCACAACACTTAGTGAGTGAGGTAGTTGACACGGCATGTGAGGCCACTATGATTTTTAACGACTTAACCTCTACTCCTAGTGTGTTTTCTTCTTTGGTTCTAGGTCTCCTACATGACGACATGCCTATCCTCGATGAGTCCATCCCTCCAATGGACAAAATGATGGCCATGATGGACGATGATGCACCCCCCACATGGTTCCATCAAGATGAAGATGACAATGAGACGATCTTCAACACCTCACCTACAACACATGAGCGACGCTCCAAAGGTAACATAGGTGATGGTGCTTCTCTTGTCCCACTAGTGGACGCTCTTGATAATGATTGCTCCCATGATGTTGACCCACATATTGCCATGCTTCATGCTAGTGAGACTTCTTCATGCCTTGACTTACCTATTTATGATGAATATGATGATGAGCATGTTGAGTTGCCTAGTTGTGATGCTATGCTCCATAGGGTATCTTGTGAAAATTCTATTGGTCAGATCATGTTTGACAATCCATTGAACTTGTCATATGCTATGAGTGAGATCTCTCATATTACCTCATTTCAATCTCAACATAGTAACTATGCATGCCCCATTAAAATCAATCCCATTTGCACTTATGGCATAGATGACGAGATGATGGTCATTGGCTTATGTTTTTCATGTGATGATATTGCCATGCTTCCTTTACACGATTTTCGCAATTCATCTACTATGCCATGCCATGATCACATTGCTCCAAATATGCAATTTTTTGGATGTTGTCAATATTCTCCATGTGATGTTGCTACTCATGCTCATGTGGAGACCCCCATAGTTTCCTCATACATACTCAGAGATCCTAATGCATTTCATACTTTGCACGATTCCCATGATAGTGTACACCATATGCATTCCATGAATAACAATGCTCTAGATATTACTCGTGATGCATTACACAATTTGAGTCTCCATTATGCTATACATCATAACAAACCTCTCATGATGGATGACATGTTTCTATATCACGCATCTCATTTATTTGAGCATTGGCTATTTTGTGCTCACCGACACATGCACGTATGCATCATGATGGATGATGTGTACATCTACCACGCACACACAATTTTCCCTTTGTCTTTGTTTTGTGTAGGTACTCATGTATACTCGTCGACCTCTCAATCCCAAGAGTTGACGAAACGAGCTCTTGAGAGCAATGATGACTTGGGATCCCGTGGACTATCCTTACCACCATCCCCTTCGCGCAAGGACTACGCGCATCTCTTCTACTTGGCTCTCACACAGCTATGGGCCATTTACCACTTGTCACATTATGCTCAATTTACCGTGTTCACTTTGCATGCTATGCTTGCTTCTATGCCTTTGCCATGCAATTGTGACCCTTGCTTGCATCTACCCATGTTTCATCATTATGCTACTTCTATGTGTATTTGCATGCTCGATAGAGATCCTTGTTGCTATTGCCATGTTTATCATGTGCCCCATGCTATTGTCCTCATATCTTGCTTTCATGCTTGTGCTATGACATGTGAATTATTCATGCCCACTATTTGCACCAATGACATGTTTGCCATGATTCCTTCTAGTATGTTGCATCTTTGCACTACTAGCTTACTTGACTTGATTGTTATGATTGCTTGCTATGTTGCATCACCCATGTTCCACTATTACTTGCTTTCTTGGGTTGATGACATATATGCTCATGCCTCTCACATGATATATCTTGATCATTGTCTCTTGTGTCATACTTGCTCATCTCATGCGGTTGATGACAACCATCTATATGCTTTGCACATGATTCATATTGATTCGTGTCATATATCTCCATGTGTTGCCTCTCTCATGCTAGATGATTTGCCATGTATTGAGTGCAACAATGCTTATAGTCTTGCTCTTAAGATTGCCCCCATAGCATTCTTACATATGTTTGGAGATTTTGATGTATTCCTTATGAAGCATGCTTGTCTTACCTCTTTGCACCATATACCCAGTGCCGTGAATATCGCCATTGTTGCATCATATTATTCATGCACTCGTGCTTCTAATGGTTATGTGCAAGAGAAGAGAACCATCATGATGGATGATGTGTTTATCTACCATGCGCATACACTCTTTGTTTTGTTGTGTGCATGTGTAGGATACTTGGACTTCATGTCGACTTCCACTTCATATGAGTTGACCATTCGAGCTCTTGAGAGCGAGCCTCATACATTCGACCATGACTCGCTTCTACACCACATTTCCTACCAATTCGACATTGTGAAGAACGCACAAGGACATGCTTTCGAGGTGATATCCTTCTATCTCGAGAACACCCAAACCATGAGCATGCATATTGTGGATCATACTTCATGTGTTGCTTGCTCCATGACACTTTGCACACATGCTAGCGATCTTGCTTCGACTTCTCATTGCCACATTGCCATGCCCCATGACATATATGCCTTGTGTGTTGCATCTAGTTCTTCGCATATGACATGTCCCTTTGCTTATCACATGCTTGACTTGATTGCCTCACACATGTTGAACAATTGCTCTTTCCATTGTGTTGAGTGCCACGATATCTTCACTACACCCTATGCACGTTATGCTTGGATTGTCTTGCACTTGCCCCATGTGTTTCGACATGTCACTATATTTGGTGTTGTGAATGACTCTTATGCCTACCATAGACCATTTGTTGAGCACTTTGTGCATGCTTGCTATGACATTGAGGTAGATGCTTGTTCACTTATCACATATATTTGCATCTTGACCTCCCATTTGCATGCTTGTTCCCATGATGTACTTGATTGTGCTCAATTTATATGCTCAAATGCCATGACACACTTCTTTGTCAAACCATATGCTATGCTTGATGACAACACTTGTTGGGTGAATCACCTCTTGAATGCTTGGTTTTGCTCTTACGACAACCACATTTGTTTTTCCAAGTGCTTGTTATCTTTGCTCCTTTTGAAGGAATTACAAGACGGTGCGACATTGGAGAGTGCCCATTTGGAACTACAAGATGACGAATGCTTGGTGATCGTCCACTTCTACACGACACCATCATCTCTTTCCCATGGTGATTTGGATTTCGATCCGAGGTCGAATCTTTCCCAAGGGGGAGGGGATGATGCGAAGCATCCTATGGACATAACCATGGCAAGAGTTCGTTTGGCAAGTGACATGTGCCACATCTACTTCACATACATAAAGGTGAATCATCTCCTTTACACGTGTTCACTTGACGCTTTTGAGGATGGTATACTACTTGACATTCCTTCCGTGTGCATTCACAGGTATTGTCGGATCTTCAAACATATCGAGGACGAGTTCATGTGGAAGAGAACATCTACACCATCCAAGAGGGAAGCCTGGAAGCGGAGAAGGAAGCGCCAAGAAGAAGGCAGCAGCTCCCAGGCGACCCCGTGCGCACGGGCCCCTCCGACCCCGTGCCCACGGGCCTCCCAGGCTGGCGGTCCTGAAGACCCCGTGCGCACGAGCGTGTACCGTGCCCACCGGACCCCCGTGTCCACGGGCCTCACAGACCCTGTGCGCACGGGCCCTTGCGTCCGGTCCCTGGATACCCCGTGCGCATGGGCTCCACTTACCCCGTGCACACGGGGCCCCCTGTGTGATGCTGCGGGCTTTGCCCTTGTTTTACCATTTCGCCCCCACCTATTCCCCTATTTGCCTAGGACTATATATACTCCTTCATCTCCTCCATTTAGAGGAAGCGAAGATTAGATCTAAACACTAGAGCTTAGCTCATGTACCTCCCCTTGTGGGATTCCTCTTGAGAGAGAGACACTCCATTGGAGTTCAAGGCCTCCATTGGAGAAGATCCCTAGTGGATGAAGACCCCCTTGAGGGAAGGATCTATCTAGATCATCAAGCCCTCATCTCCTTCATAGGATTTGGGATGAACTCTACCATGTATCTTATTTCCCTTTGTTGTTCATGTACCTTGTGCATCTTGTGTGTTTGATTGTCTAGTGGATGTGTGATTTGACTTGTTCTTGAGTGTTCCTCTTGTTTTCGCTCCTTTGTTCATCTTGTTCTTGGGGATCCCCCTCCAATTCGTGAAAGATCTTCCCCATAGGGTTCCACCCTACATCACTTATTCTCCTTGTTGTCGCCGGATGGCATGCTGTAACTCATGCGCGTGAAAGCCAAGAACAAAAGGGCATTCCTGGCATCGATCAATATATATGTGGAAGCGATATCTCCACTATAGAGGACAACAAATTTTGGGGCGGTTAGGCAAAAAGCGCACGTGAAAATGAAGTACTTTAAAGGACTGCCATAGAATGGACAGATATTGACTAAAAGGGTAATAATTTTGTCATTCAGAGCCCATGTCGGACCCACAAGTTCTCAAACTGCTCGCGGCGAGCGTATGAAACCAGAAAATACTCCCCGCTTGCGCGAGGTGGCCCGGAGTACCCTCAGATACGGCCTTAAGCAGGACTTTTTGGCATTGAAAGTCAAAGAACATCATTCGTCGCTGTTTTTAAGACAAGTTTCTGAACCCATTGGCACTTACTTTTGAAGGAAATTCGCGAGATTATGTTCCTTATAGACATTAGCCCCCCTGGTAGGGACAAACGTACCTTTCTGCAGATGCTATATGATCCGGGCAATCTCATCTGGCCATAAATTGAAGAAAATCCAGCGGCTATATGCCCTAGTTTTCGCCGGATGGCATTCTGTAACTCATGCGCGTGAAAGCCAAGAACAAAAGGGCATTCCTGGCATCAATCAATATATATGTGGAAGCGATATCTCCACTATAGAGGACAAGAAATTTTGGGGCGGTTAGGCAAAAAGAACACGTGAAAATGAAGTACTTTCAAGGACTGCCATAGAATGGACAGATGTTCACTAAAAGGGTAATAATTTTATCATTCGGAGCCCGTGTTGGACCCACAAGTTATCAAACTGCTCGCAGCAAGCATTTGAATCCAGAGAATACTCCCCGCTTGCGCGAGGAGGCCTGGAGTACCCTCAGATACGGCCTAAAGCAGGACTTTTTGGCCCTGAAAGTCAAAGAACATCATTCGTCACTGTTTTTCAGACAAGTTTCTGAACCCATTGGCACTTCCTTTTGAAGGAAATGTGAGAGATTATGTTCCTGATAGACATTAGCCCCCCGGTAGGGACAAACGTACCTTTCTACAGATGCTCTATGATCCGGGCAATCTCATTTGGTCGTAAATTGAAGAAACTCCAGCGGCTATATGCCTTATTCTCCTTGTTTTCGCCGGATGGCATGCTGTAACTCATGCGCGTGAAAGCCAAGAATAAAAGGGCATTCCTGGCATCGATCAATATATATGTGGAAACAATATCTCCACTATAGAGGACAAGAAATTTTGGGGCAGTCAGGCAAAAAGCGCACGAGAAAATGAAGTACTTTCAAGGAGTGCCATAGAATGGACAGATGCTCACTAAGACGGTCATAATTTTGTCATTTGGAGTCCATGTCGGACCCATAAGTACTCAAACTGCTCGCGGCGAGCGCGCGAATCGAAAAAATTACTCCCCGCTTGCGCCAGGAGGCCTGGAGTACCCTCAAATTCAGCCTAAAGCAGGACTTTTTGGCCCTGAAAGTCAAAGAACATCATTCATCGCTGTTTTCAGACAAGGTTCTTAACCCATTGGCACTTCCTTTTGAATGAAATTCGAGAGATTATGTTCCTTATAGACATTAGCCCCCCGGTAGGGACAAACATACCTTTCTGCGGATGCTCTATGATCCGGGCAATCTCATTTGGTCGTAAATTGAAGAAAATCCAACGGCTATATGCCTTATTCTCCTTGTTTTCGCCGGATGGCATGCTGTAACTCATGCGCGTGAAAGCCAAGAGCAAAAGGGCATTCCTGGCATAGATCAATATATATGTGGAAACCATATCTGCACTATAGAGGACAAGAAATTTTGGGGCGGTTAAGCAAAAAGCGCACGTGAAAATGAAGTACTTTCAAGGACTGCCATAGAATGGACAGATGTTCACTAAAAGGGCAATAATTTTGTCATTTGGAGCCCGTGTCGGACCCACAAGTTCTCAAACTACTCGCGGCGAGCGCCTGAATCCAGAAAATACTCCTCGTTTGCGCGAGGAGGCCCGGAGTACCCTCAGATACGGCCTTAAGCAGGACTTTTTGGCCCTGAAAGTCAAAGAACATCATTCGTCGCTATTTTTCAGACAAGTTTCTGAACCCAATTTGCACTTCCTTTTGAAGGAAATTTGAGAGATTATGTTCCTTATAGACATTAGCCCCCCTGGTAGGGACAAACGTACCTTTTTGCAGATGCTCTATGATCCAGGCAATCTCATTTGGCCGTAAATTGAAGCAAATCCAGCGGCTATATGCCTTATTCTCCTTGTTTTCGCCAGATGGCATGCTGTAACTCATGCACGTGAAAGCCAAGAACTAAAGGGCATTCCTGGCATCGGTCAATATATACGTGGAAACGATATCTCCACTATAGAGGACAAGAAATTTTGGGGCAGTCGAGCAAAAAGCGCACGAGAAAATGAAGTACTTTCAACGACTGCCATAAAATGGACAGATGCTCACTAAGAGGGTCATAATTTTGTCATTAGGAGTCCATGTCCGACCCACAAGTTCTCAAACTGCTCGCAGCGAGCGTCTGAATCCAGAAAATACTCCCTGCTTCCGCGAGGAGGCCCGGAGTACCCTCAGATACGGCCTTAAGCAGGACTTTTTGGCCCTGAAAGTCAAAGAACATCATTCGTCGCTGTTTTTTAGACAAGTTTCTGAACGCATTGGCACTTCCTTTTGAAGGAAATTTGAGAGATTATGTTCCTTATTGACATTAGCCCCCCTGGTAGGGAAAAACGTACCTTTCTGCAGATGCTCTATGATCCGGGCAATCTCATTTGGCCGTAAATTGAAGAAAATCCAGCGGCTATATGCCCTTGTTTTCGCCGGATGGCATGCTGTAACTCATACGCGTGAAAGCCAAGAACAAAAGGGCATTCCTTGCATCGATCAATATATATGTGGAAGCGATATCTCCACTATAGAGGACAAGAAATTTTGGGGCGGTTAGGCAAAAAGCGCACGTGAAAATGAAGTACTTTCAAGGACTGCCATAGAATGGACAAATGTTCACTAAAAGGGTAATAATTTTGTCATTCGGAGCCCGTGTCGGACCCACAATTTCTCAAACTGCTCGCAACAAGCGTCTGAATCCAGAGAATACTCCCCGCTTGCGCGAGGAGGCCCGGAGTACCCTCAGATACGGCCTAAAGCAGGACTTTTTGGCCCTGAAAGTCAAGGAACATCATTCGTCGTTGTTTTTCAGACAAGTTTCTGAACCCATTGGCACTTCCTTTTGAAGGAAATGTGAGAGATTATGTTCCTTATAGACATTAGCCCCCCGGTAGGGACAAACGTACCTTTCTGCAGATGCTCTATGATCCGGGCAATCTCATTTGGCCGTAAATTGAAGAAAATCCAACGGATATATGCCTCATTCTCCTTGTTTTCGCCGGATGGCATGCTGTAACTCATGCGCATGAAAGCCAAGAACAAAAGGGCATTCCTGGCATCGGTCAATATATATATGTGGAAACCATATCTCCACTATAGAGGACAAGAAATTTTGGGGCGGTTAGGCAAAAAGCGCACGAGAAAATGAAGTACTTTCAAGGACTGCCATAGACTGGACAGATGTTCACTAAAAGGGTAATAATTTTGTCATTCGGAGCCCACGTCAGACCCACAAGTTCTCAAACTGCTCGCAACGAGCGTCTGAATCCAGAAAATACTCCCTGCTTGCGCGAGGAGGCCCGGAGTACCCTCAGATACGGCCTTAAGCAGGACTTTTTGGCCCTGAAAGTCAAAGAACATCATTCGTCGTTGTTTTTAGACAAGTTTCTGAACGCATTGGCACTTCCTTTTGAAGGAAATTTGAGAGATTATGTTCCTTATTGCCATTAGCCCCCTGGTAGGGAAAAACGTACTTTTCTGTAGATGCTCTATGATCCGGGCAATCTCATTTGGCCGTAAATTGAAGAAAATCCAGCGGCTATATGCCTTATTCTCCTTGTTGTCGCCGGATGGCATGCTGTAAGTCATGCGCGTGAAAGCCAAGAACAAAAGGACATTCCTGGCATTAATCAATATATATGTGGAAGCGATATCTCCACTATAGAGGACAAGAAATTTTGGGGCGGTTAGGCAAAAAGCGCACGTGAAAATGAAGTACTTTCAAGGACTGCCATAGAATGGACAGATGTTCACTGAAAGGGTAATAATTTCGTCATTCGGAGCCCGTGTCAGACCCACAAGTTCTCAGACTGCTCGCAGCAAGCGTCTGAATCCAGAGAATACTCCCCGCTTGCGCGAGGAGGCCCGGAGTACCCTCAGATACGGCCTAAAGCAGGACTTTTTGGCCCTGAAAATCAAAGAACATCATTCGTCGTTGTTTTTTAGACAAGTTTCTAAACCCATTGGCACTTCCTTTTGCAGGAAATGTGAGAGATTATGATCCTTATAGACATTAGCCCCACGGTAGGGACAAACGTACCTTTATGCAGATGCTCTATGATCCGGGCAATCTCATTTGGTCGTAAATTGAAGAAAATCAAAGGGCTATATGCCTTATTCTCCTTGTTTTCGCTGGATGGCATGTTGTAACTCATGCGCGTGAAAGCCAAGAACAAAAGGGCATTCCTGGCATAGATCAATATATATGTGGAAACCATATCTCCACTATAGAGGACAAGAAAATTTGGGGCGGTTAGGCAAAAAGCGCACGTAAAAATGAAGTACTTTCAAGGACTGCCATAGAATGGACAGATGTTCACTAAAAGGGTAATAATCTTGTCATTCGGAGCCCATGTCGGACCCACGAGTTCTCAAACTACTCGCGGCGAGCGTCTGAATCCTGAAAATACTCCTCGTTTGCACGAGGAGGCCCGGAGTAACCTCAGATACGGCCTTAAGAAGGACTTTTTGGCCCTGAAAGTGAAACAACATCATTGGTCGTTGTTTTTTAGACAAGTTTCTGAACCCATTGGCACTTCATTTTGAAGGAAATTTGAGAGATTATGTTCCTTAGAGACATTAGACCCCCTGGAAGGGACAAACGTACCTTTCTGCAGATGCTCTATGATCCAGGCAATCTCATTTGGCCGTAAATTGAAGAAAATCCAGCGGCTATATGCCTTATTCTCCTTGTTTTCGCCGGATGGCATGCTGTAACTCATGCACGTGAAAGGTAAGAACTAAAGGGCATTCCTGGTATCGGTCAATATATACGTGGAAACGATATCTCCACTATAGAGGACAAGAAATTTTGGGGCAATCAAGCAAAAAGCGCACGAGAAAATGAAGTACTTTCAACGACTGCCATAGAATGGACAGATGCTCACTAAGACGGTCATAATTTTGTCATTAGGAGTCCGTGTCGGACCCACAAGTTCTCAAACTGCTCGCAGCGAGTGTCTGAATCCAGAAAAAACTTCCCGCTTGCGCGAGGAGGCCCGGAGTACCCTCAGATAAGGCCTTAAGCAGGACTTTTTGGCCCTGAAAGTCAAAGAACATCATTCGTCGCTGTTTTTTTAGACAAGTTTCCGAACCCATTGGCACTTCCTTTTGAAGGAAATTTGAGAGATTATGTTCCTTATTGACATTAGCCCCCTAGTAGGGAAAAATGTACCTTTCTATAGATGCTCTATGATCCGGGCAATCTCATTTGGCCGTAAATTGAAGAAAATCCAGCGGCTATATGCCTTATTCTCCTTGTTGTCGCGGATGGCATGTTGTAACTCATGCGCGTGAAAGCCAAGAACAAAAGGGCATTCCTGGCATCGATCAATATATATGTGGAAGCGATATCTCCACTATAGAGGACAAGAAATTTTGGGGCAGTTAGGCAAAAAGCGCACGTGAAAATGAAGTACTTTCAAGGACTGCCATAGAATGGAGAGACGTTCACTAAAAGGGTAATAATTTTGCCATTCGGAGCCCGTGTCGGACCCACACGTTCTCAAACTGCTAGCAGCAAGCATCTGAATCTAGAGAATACTCCTCGCTTGCGCGAGGAGGCCCGGAGTACCCTCAGATACGGCCTAAAGCAGGACTTTTTGGCCCTGAAAGTCAAAGAACATCATTCGTCGTTGTTTTTCAGACAAGTTTCTGAACCCATTGGCACTTCCTTTTGAAGGAAATGTGAGAGATTGTATTCCTTATAGACATTAGCCCTCCGGTAGGGACAAACGTACCTTTCTGCGGATGCTCTATGATCCGGGCAATCTCATTTGGTCGTAAATTGAAGAAAATCCAACGGCTATATGCCTTATTCTCCTTGTTTTCGCCGGATGGCATGCTGTAACTCATGCGCGTGAAAGCCAAGAGCAAAAGGGCATTCCTGGCATAGATCAATATATATGTGGAAACCATATCTGCACTATAGAGGACAAGAAATTTTGGGGCGGTTAGGCAAAAAGCGCACGTGAAAATGAAGTACTTTCAAGGACTGCCATAGAATGGACAGATGTTCACTAAAAGGGTTATAATTTTGTCATTCGGAGCCCATGCCGCACCCACAAGTTCTCAAACTACTCACGGCGAGTGTCTGAATCCAGAAAATACTCCTCGTTTGCGCGAGGAGGGCCGGAGTACCCTCAGATACGGCCTTAAGAAGGACTTTTTGGCCCTGAAAGTCAAAGAACACCATTCGTCGCTATTTTTCAGACAAGTTTCTAAACCCATTGGCACTTCCTTTTGAAGGAAATTTGAGAGATTATGTTCCTTAGAGACATTAGCCCCCTGGTAGGGACAAACGTACCTTTCTGCAGATGCTCTATGATCCAGGCAATCTCATTTGGCCGTAAATTGAAGAAAATCCAGCGGCTATATGCCTTATTCTTCTTGTTTTCGCCGGATGGCTTGCTGTAACTCATGCACGTGCAAGCCAAGAACTAAAGGGCACTCCTGGCATTGGTCAATATATACGTGGAAACGATATCTCCACGATAGAGGACAAGAAATTTTGGGGCAGTCAAGCAAAAAGCGCACGAGAAAATGAAGTACTTTCAACGACTGCCATAGAATGGACAGATGCTCACTAAGACGGTCATAATTTTGTCATTAGGAGTCCGTGTCGAACCCACAAGTTCTCAAACTGCTCACAGCGAGTGTCTGAATCCAAAAAATACTTCCCGCTTGCGCGAGGAGGCCCGGAGTACCCTCAGATACGGCCTTAAGCAGGACTTTTTGGCCCTGAAAGTCAAAGAACATCATTCGTCACTGTTTTTTTAGACAAGTTTCTGAACCCATTGGCACTTCCTTTTGAAGGAAATTTGAGAGATTATGTTCCTTATTGACATTAACCCCCTAGTAGGGAAAAACGTACCTTTTTGCAGATGCTCTATGATCCGGGCTATCTCATTTGGCCGTAAATTGAAGAAAATCCAGCGGCTATATGCCTTATTCTCCTTGTTGTCGCTGGATGGCATGCTGTAACTCATGCATGTGAAAGCCAAGAACAAAAGGGCATTCCTGGCATCTATCAATATATATGTGGAAGCGATATCTCCACTATAGAGGACAAGAAATTTTGGGGCGGTTAGGCAAAAAGCGCACGTGAAAATGAAGTACTTTCAAGGACTGCCATAGAATGGACAGATGTTGACTAAAAGGGTAATAATTTTGTCATTCGGAGCCCGTGTCGAAACCACAAGTTCTCAAACTGCTCGCGGCGAGCGTCTGAATCAAGAAAATACTCCCCGCTTGCACGAGGAGGCTCGGAGTACCCTCAGATACAGCCTTAAGCAGGACTTTTTGGCCCTGAAAGTCAAAGAACATCATTCGTTGCTGTTTTCCAGACAAGTTTCTGAACCCGTTGGCACTTCCTTTTGAAGGAAATTTGAGAGATTATGTTCCTTATAGACATTAGCCCCTCCGGTAGGGACAAACGTACCTTTCTACAGATGCTCTATGATCCGGGCAATCTCATTTCGCCGTAAATTGAAGAAAATCCAGCGGCTATATGCCTTATTCTCCTTGTTGTAGCCGGATGGCATGCTCTAACTCATGCGCGTGAAGGCCAAGAACAAAAGGGCATTCCTGGCATCGATCAATATATATGTCGAAGCGATATCTCCACTATAGAGACAAGAAATTTTGGGGCGGTTAGGCAAAAAGCGCACGTGAAAATGAAGTACTTTCAAGGACTGCCATAGAATGCACAGATGTTCACTAAAAGGGTAATAATTTTGTCATTTGGAGCCCGTTTCGGACCAACAAGTTCTCAAACTGCTCGCAGCAATCGTCTGAATCCAGAGAATACTCCCCGCTTGCGCGAGGAGGCCCGGAGTACCCTCAAATACAGCCTAAAGCAGGACTTTTTGGCCCTGAAAGTCAAAGAACATCATTCGTCGTTGTTTTTCAGACAAGTTTCTGAACCCATTGGCACTTCCTTTTGAAGGAAATGTGAGAGATTATGTTCCTTATAGACATTAGCCCCCCGGTAGTGACAAACATACCTTTCTGCAGATGCTCTATGATCCGGGCAATCTCATTTGGTCGTAAATTGAAGAAAATCCAACGGCTATATGCCTTATTCTCCTTGTTTTCGCCGGATGGCATGCTGTAACTCATGCGCGTTAAAGCTAAGAACAAAAGGGCATTCCTGGCACAGATCACTATATATGTGGAAACGATATCTCCACTATAGAGGACAAGAAATTTTGGGGCGGTTAGGCAAAAAGCGCACGTGAAAATGAAGTACTTTCAAGGACTGCAATAGAATGGACAGATGTTCATTAAAAGGGTAATAATTTTGTCATTCAGAGCCCGTGTCGGACCCACAAGTTCTCAAACTACTCGCGGCGAGCGTCTATATCCAGAAAATACTCCTCATTTGCGCGAGAAGGCTCGGAGTACCCTCAGATACGGCCTTAAGCAGGACTTTTTGGCCCTAAAAGTCAAAGAACATCATTCGTCGCTGTTTTTCAGACAAGTTTCTGAACCAATTGGCACTTCATTTTGAAGGAAAGTTGAGAGATTATGTTCCTTATAGACATTAGCCCCCCTGGTAGGGACAAACGTACCTTTCTTCAGATGCTCTATGATCCAGGCAATCTCATTTGGTCGTAAATTGAAGAAAATCCAGTGGCTATATGCCTTATTCTCCTTGTTTTCGCCGGATGGCATGCTGTAACTCATGCACGTGAAAGCCAAGAACTAAAGGGCATTCCTTGAATCGGTCAATATATACGTGGAAACGATATCTCCACTATAGAGGACAAGAAATTTTGGGGCGGTTAGGCAAAAAGCGCACGAGAAAATGAAGTACTTTTTGGCCCTGAAAGTCAAAGAACATCATTCGTCGCTGTTTTTTAGACAAGTTTCTGAACCCATTGGCACTTCCTTTTGAAGTAAATTTGAGAGATTATGTTCCTTATTGTCATTAGTCCCCCTAGTAGGGAAAAACGTACCTTTCTGCAGATGCTCTATGATCCGGGCAATCTCATTTGGCCGTAAATTGAAGAAAATCCAGCGGCTATATGCCTTATTCTCCTTGTTATCGTCGGATGGCATGCTGTAACTCATGCGCGTGAAAGCCAAGAACAAAAGGGCATTCCTGGCACCGATCAATATATATGTGGAAGCGATATCTCCACTATAGGGGACAAGAAATTTTGGGGCGGTTAGGAAAAAAGCGCATGCGAAAATGAAGTACTTTCAAGGACTTTCATAGAATGGACAGATGTTGACTAAAAGGGTAATAATTTTGTCATTCGGAGCCCGTGTCGGACCCACAAGTTCTCAAACTGCTCACGGCGAGCGTCTAAATCCAGAAAATACTCCCCACTTGCGCGAGGAGGCCCGGAGTACCCCCAGATACGGCCTTAAGAAGGACTTTTTGGCCCTGAAAGTCAAAGAACATCATTCGTTGTTGTTTTTCAGACAAGTTTCCGAACCCGTTGGCACTTCCTTTTGAAGGAAATTTGAGAGATTATGTTCCTGATAGACATTAGCCCCCCGGTAGGGACAAACATACCTTTCTACAGATGCTCTATGATCCGGGCAATCTCATTTGGCCGTAAATTGAAGAAAATCCAGCGGCTATATGCCTTATTCTCCTTGTTGTCGCCGGATGGCATGCTGTAACTCATGCGCGTGAAAGCCAAGAACAAAAGGGCATTCCTGGCATCGATCAATATATATGTGCAAGCGATATCTCCACTATAGAGGACAAGAAATTTTGGGGCGGTTAGGCAAAAAGCGCACGTGAAAATGAAGTACTTTCAAGGACTGCCATAGAATGGATAGATGTTCACTAAAAGGGTAATAATTTTGTCATTCGGAGCCCGTGTCGGACCCACAAGTTCTCAAACTACTCGCAGCAAGCATCTGAATCCAGAGAATACTCCCCGCTTGCGCGAGGAGGCCCGGAGTACCCTCAAATACGGCCTAAAGCAGGACTTTTCGGCCCTGAAAGTCAAAGAACATCATTCGTCGTTGTTTTTCAGACAAGTTTCTGAACCGATTGGCAGTTCCTTTTGAAGGAAATGTGAGAGATGATGTTCCTTATAGACATTAGCCCCCCGGTAGGGACAAACATACCTTTCTGCAGATGCTCTATGATCCGGGCAATCTCATTTGGTCGTAAATTGAATACAATCCAACGGCTATATGCCTTATTCTCCTTGTTTTCGCCGGATGGCATGCTGTAACTCATGCGCGTGAAAGCCAAGAACAAAAGGGCATTCCTGGCATAGATCAATATATATGTGGAAACGATATATCCAATATAGAGGACAAGAAATTTTGAGGCAGTCAAGCAAAAAGCACACGAGAAAATGAAGTACTTTCAACGACTGCCATAGAATGTACAGTGCTCACTAAGACGGTCATAATTTTGTCATTAGGAGTCCGTGTTGGATCCACAAGTTCTCAAACTGCTCGCAATGAGTGTCTGAATCCAGAAAATACTTCCCGCTTGCGCGACGAGGCCCGGAGTACCCTCAGATACGGCCTTAAGCAGGAATTTTTGGCCCTGAAAGTCAAAGAACATCATTCGTTGCTGTTTTTCAGACAAGTTTCTGAACCCATTGGCACTTCCTTTTGAAAGAAATTTGAGAGATTATGTTCCTTATAGACATTAGCCCCCCTGGTAGGGACAAACGTACCTTTCTGTAGATGCTCTATGATCCAGGCAATCTCATTTGGCCGTAAATTGAAGAAAATCCAGCGGCTATATGCCTTATCCTCCTTGTTTTCGGCGGATGGCACGCTGTAACTCATGCACTTGAAAGCCAAGAACTAAAGGGCATTCCTGGCATCGATCAATATATATGTGGAAACGATATCTCCACTAAAGAGGACAAGAAATTTTGGGGCAGTCAAGCAAAAAGCGCACGAGAAAATGAAGTACTTTCAATGACTGCCATAGAATGGACAGATGCTCACTAAGACGGTCATAATTTTGTCATTAGGAGTCCGTGTTGGACCCACAAGTTCTCAAAATGCTCGCAGCGAGCGTCTGAATCCAGAAAATACTTCCTGCTTGTGCGAGGAGGACAAGAGTACCCTCAGATACGGCCTTAAGCAGGACTTTTTGGCCCTAAAAGTCAAAGAACATCATTCGTCGTTGTTTTTTAGAGAAGTTTCTGAACCCATTGGCACTTCCTTTTGAAGGAAATTTGAGAGATTATGTTCCTTATAGACATTAGCCCCCCTGGTAGGGACAAACGTACCTTTCTGCAGATGGTCTATGATCCAGGTAATCTCATTTGGCCGTAAATTGAAGAAAATCCAGCGGCTATATGCCTTATTCTCCTTGTTTTCGCCGGATGGCATGCTGTAACTCATGCACGTGAAAGCCAAGAACTAAAGGGCATTCCTGGCATCGATCAATATATATGTGGAAACGATATCTCCACTATAGAGGACAAGAAATTTTGGGGCAATCAAGCAAAAAGCGCACGAGAAAATGAAGTACTTTCAAGGAGTGCCAAAGAATGGACAGATGCTCACTAAGACGACCATAATTTTGTCATTGGGAGTCCGTGTCGGACCCACAATTTCTCAAACTGCTCACGGCGAGCGTCTGAATCCAGAAAATACTCCCCGCTTGCGCGAGGAGGACCGGAGTACCCTCAGATACGGCCTTAAGTAGGACTTTTTGGCCCTGAAAGTATAAGAACATCATTCGTCGCTGTTTTTCACACAAGTTTCTGAACCCATTGGCACTTCCTTTTGAAGGAAATTTGAGATATTATGTTCCTTATAGACATTAACCCCCCTGGTAGGGACAAACGTACCTTTTTGCAGATGCTCTATGATCTAGGCAATCTCATTTTGCCGTAAATTGAAGAAAATACTGCGGCTATATGCCTTATTCTCCTTGTTTTTGCCGAATGGCATGCTGTAACTCATGCACGTCAAAGCCAAGAACTAATGGGCATTCCTGGCATCGGTCAATATATATGTGGAAACGATATCTCCACTATAGAGGACAACAAATTTTGGGGCAGTCAAGCAAAAAGCGCACGAAAATGAAGTACTTTCAAGGACTGCCATAGAATGGACAGATGCTCACTAAGACAGTCATAATTTTGACATTAGGAGTCCGCGTTGGACCCACAAGTTCTCAAACTGCTCGCGGTGAGCGTCTGAATCCAGAAAATACTCCCCGCTTGCGGGAGGAGGCCCGGAGTACCCTCAGATACGGCCTTAAGCAGGACTTTTTGGCCCTGAAAGTCAAAGAACATCATTCGTCACTGTTTTTTAGACAAGTTTCAGAACCCATTGGAACTTCCTTTTGAAGGAAATTTGAGAGATGATGTTCCTAATATCCATTAGCCCCCCCTGGTAGGGACAAACGTACCTTTCTGCAGATGCTCTATGATCCGGGCACTTTCATTTGGCCGTAAATTGAAGAAAATCCAGCGGCTATATGCCTTATTCTCCTTGTTTTTGCCAGATGGCATGCTGTAACTCATGCGCGTGAAAGCCAAGAACAAAAGGGCATTCCTGGCATCGATCAATATATATGTGGAAGAGATATCTCCACTATAGAGGACAAGAAATTTTGGTGCGGTTAGGCAAAAAGCGCACGTGAAAATGAAGTACTTTCAAGGACTGCCATAGAATGGACAGATGTTCACTAAAAGGGTAATAATTTTGTCATTCGGAGCCTGTGTCGGACGCACAAGTTCCCAGACTGCTCACGGCGAGTGTCTGAATCCAGAAAATACTCCCCGCTTGCGCGAGGAGGCCCGGAGTACATTCAGATACGGCCTTAAGCAGGACTTTTTGGCCCTGAAAGTCAAAGAACATCATTCGTCGTTGTTTTTCAGACAAGTTTCTGAACCCATTGGCACTTCCTTTTGAAGGAAACGTGAGAGATTATGTTCCTGATAGAAATTAGCCCCCCGGTAGGGACAAACATACCTTTCTGCAGATGCTCTATGATCCGGGCAATCTCATTTGGTCGTAAATTGAAGAAACTCCAGCGGCTATATGCCTTATTCTCCTTGTTTTCGCGGGATGGCATGCTGTAACTCATGCGCGTGAAAGCCAAGAACAAAAGGGCATTCCTGGCATCGACCAATATATATGTGGAAACGATATCTCCACTATAGACGACAAGAAATTTGGGGCAGTCAGGAAAAAAGCGCACGAGAAAATGAAGTACTTTCAAGGACTGCCATAGAATGGACAGATGCTCACTAAGACGGTCATAATTTTGTCATTAGGTGTCCATGTCGGACCCATAAGTACTCAAACTGATCGCGGCGAGCGCGCGGATCGAAAAATTACTCCCCGCTTGCGCCAGGAGGCCCGGAGTACCCTCAAATTCAGCCTTAAGCAGGACTTTTTGCCCCTGAAAGTCAAAGAACATCATTCATCGCTGTTTTCAGAGAAGGTTCTTAACCCATTGGCACTTCCTTTTGAATGAAATTCGAGAGATTATGTTGCTTATAGAGATTAGTCCCGCTCGTAGGGACAAACGTACCTTTCTGCGGATACTCTATGATCCGGACAATCTCATTCGCCGAATGGCATGCTGTAACTCATGCGCGTGAAAGCCAAGAACAAAAGGGCATTCCTGGCATTGATCAATATATATGTGGAAACGATATCTCCACTATAGAGGACAAGAAATTTTTGGGCGGTTAGGCAAAAAGCGCACGTGAAAATGAAGTACTTTCAAGGACTGCCATAGAATGGACAGATGTTCACTAAAAGGGTAATAATTTTGTCATTCGGAGCCCGTGTCGGACCCACAAGTTCTCAAACTACTCGCGGCGAGCGTCTGAATCCAGAAAATACTCCTCGTTTGCGCGAGGAGGCCCGGAGTACCCTCAGATACGGCCTTAAGTAGGACTTTTTGGCCTTGAAAGTCAAAGAACATCATTCGTCGCTGTTTTTCAGACAAGTTTCTGAACCCATTGGCACTTCCTTTTGAAGGAAATTGGAGAGATTATGTACCTTATAGACATTAGCCCCCCTGGTAGGGACAAATGTACCTTTCTACATATGCTCTATGATCCAGGCAATCTCATTTGGCCGTAAATTGAAGAAAATCCAGCAGCTATATGCCTTATTCTCCTTGTTTTCGCCGGATGGCATGCTGTAACTCATGCACGTGAAAGCCAAGAACTAAAGGGCATTCCTGGCATCGGTCAATATATATGTGGAAAAGATATCTCCACTATAGAGGACAAGAAATTTTGGGGCAGTCAAGCAAAAAGTGCACGAGAAAATGAAGTACTTTCAACGACTGCCATAGAATGGACAGATGCTCACTAAGACGGTCATAATTTTGTCATTAGGAGTCCGTGTCGGACCCACAAGTTCTCAAGCTGCTCGCAGCGAGCGTCTGAATCCAGAAAATACTTCCCGCTTGCGTGAGGAGGCCCGGAGTACCCTCAGATACGGCCTTAAGCAGGACTTTTTGGCCCTGAAAGTCAAAGAACATCATTCGTCGCTGTTTTCAAGACAAGTTTCTGAACCCATTGGCACTTCCTTTTGAAGGAAATTTGAGAGATTATGTTCCTTATTGACATTAGCCCCCCTAGTAGGGAAAACGTACCTTTCTGCAGATGCTCTATGATTCGGGCAATCTCATTTGGCCGTAAATTTAAGAAAATCCAGCGGCTATATGGCTTATTCTCCTTGTTGTCGCCGGATGGCATGCTGTAACTCATGCGCGTGAAAGCCACGAACAAAAGGGCATTCCTGGCATCGATCAATATATATGTGGAAGCGATATGTCCACTATAGAGGACAAGAAATTTAGGGGCGGTTAGGCAAAAAGCGGACGTGAAAATGAAGTACTTTCAAGGACTGCCATAGAATGGACAGATGTTGACTAAAACTGTATAAATTTTGTCATTCGGAGCCCGTCTCGGACCCACAAGTTCTCAAACTGCTCGCGGCGAGCGTCTGAATCCAGAAAATTCTTCCAGCTTGCGTGAGGAGGCCCGGAGTACCCTCAGATACGGCATTAAGCAGGACTTTTTGGCCCTGAAAGTCAAAGAACATCATTCGTCACTGTTTTTCAGACAAGTTTCTGAACCCGTTGGCACTTCCCTTTGAAGGAAATTTGAGAGATTATGTTCCTTATAGACATTAGCCCCCCGGTAGGGACAAACATACCTTTCTACAGATGCTCTAAGATCCGGGCAATATCATTTGGCCGTAAATTGAAGAAAATCCAGCGGCTATATGCCTTATTCTACTTGTTTTCGCCGGATGGCATGCTGTAACTCATGCGCATGAAAGCCAAGAACAAAAGGGCATTCCTGGCATCGATCAGTATATATGTGGAAGTGATATCTCCACTATAGAGGACAAGAAATTTTGGGGCGGTTAGGCAAAGAGCGCACGTGAAAATGAAGTACTTTAAAGGACTACCATAGAATGAACAAATGTTCACTAAAAGGGTAATAATTTTGTCGTTCGGAGCCTGTGTCGGACCCACAAGTTGTCAAGATACTCGCGGCGAGCGTCTGGATCCAAAAAATACTCCCCGTTTTTGCATGGAGGCCCGGAGTACCCTCAGATATGGCCTTAAGCAGGACTTTTTGGCCCTGAAAGTCAAAGAACATCATTTGTCGTTGTTTTTCACAAAAGTTTCTGAACCCATTGGCACTTCCTTTTGAAGAAAATTTGAGAGATTATGTTCCTTATAGACATTAGCCCCCCTGGTAGGGACAAACGTACCTTTCTGCAGATGCTCTATGATCCAGGCAATCTCATTTGGCCGTAAATTGAAGAAAATCTAGTGGCTATATGCCTTATTCTCCTTGTTTTCACCGGATGGCATGCTGTAACTCATGCATGTGAAAGCCAAGAACAAAATAGAATTCCTGGCATCGATCAATATATATGTGGAAGCGATATCTCGACTATGGAGGACAAGAAATTTTGGGGCGGTTAGGCAAAAAGCGCACGTGAAAATGAAGTACTTTCAAGGACTGCCATAGAATGGACAAATGTTGACTAAAAGGGTAATAATTTTGTCATTCGGAGCCCGTCTCGGACCCACAAGTTCTCAAACTGCTCGCGGCGACCGTCTGAATCCAGAAAATACTCCCCGCTTGCACGAGGAGGCCCGGAGTGCCCTCAGATACGGCCTTAAGCAGGACTTTTTGGCCCTGAAAGTCAAAGAACATCATTTGATGCTGTTTTTCAGACAAGTTTCTGAACCCGTTGGCACTTCCTTTTGAAGGAAATTTGAGAGATTATGTTCCTTATAGACATTAGCCCCCCGGTAGGGACAAACGTACCTTTCTACAGATGCTCTATAATCCGGGTAATCTCATTTGGCCGTAAATTGAAGAAAATCCAGCGGCTATATGCCTTATTCTCCTTGTTTTCGCCGGATGGCATGCTGTAACTCATGCGCGTGAAAGCCAAGAACAAAAGGGCATTCCTTGCATCGATCAGTATATATGTGGAAGCGATATCTCCAGTATAGAGGACAAGAAATTTTGGGGCGGTTAGGCAAAAAGCGCATGTGAAAATGAAGTACTGTAAAGGACTGCCATAGAATGGACAAATGTTCATTAAAAGGGTAATAATTTTGTCATTCGGAGCCTGTGTCGGACCCACAAGTTCTCAAGCTACTCGCGGCGAGCGTCTGATTCCAAAAAATACTCCCCATTTGCGCAAGGAGGCCCGGAGTACCCTCAGATATGGCCTTAAGCAGGACTTTTTGGCCCTGAAAGTCAAAGAACATCATTCGTTGCTGTTTTTCACAAAAGTTTCTAAACCCATTGGCACTTCCTTTTGAAGAAAATTGGAGAGATTATGTTCCTTATAGACATTAGCCCCCCTGGTAGGGACAAACCTACCTTTCTGCATATGCTCTATGATCCAGGCAATCTCATTTGGCCGTAAATTGAGGAAAATCCAGTGGCTATATGCCTTATTCTCCTTGTTTTCGTCGGATGGCATGCTGTAACTCATGCACGTGAAAGCCAAGAACTAAAGGGCATTCCTGGCATCGGTCAATATATATGCGGAAACGATATCTCCACTATAGAGGACAAGAAATTTTGGGGCAGTCAAGAAAAAAGCGCACGAGAAAATGAAGTACTTTCAAGGACTGCCATAGAATGGACAGATGCTCACTAACACGGCCATAATTTTGTCATTAGGAGTCCGTGTCGGACCCACAAGTTCTCAAACTGCTCGTGGCGAGTGTCTGAATCCAGAAAATACTTCCCGCTTGCGGGAGGAGGCCCGGAGTACCCTCAGATACGGCCTTAAGCATGACTTATTGGCCCTGAAAGTCAAAGAACATCATTCGTCGTTGTTTTTTAGACAAGTTTTTGAACCCATTGGCACTTCCTTTTGAAGGAAATTTGAGAGATTATGTTGTTCATAGACATTAGCCCCCCGGTAGGGACAAAAGTACCTTAGTGCAGATGCTCTATGATCCGGGCAATCTCATTTGGCCGTAAATTGAAGAAAATCTTGCGGCTATATGCCTTATTGTCCTTGTTTTCGCCGGATGGCATGCTGTAACTAATGCACGTGAAGGCCAAGAACAAAAGGGCATTCCTGGCATCGATCAATATATATGTGGAAGCGATATCTCCACTATAGAGGACAAGAAATTTTGGGGCGGTTAGGCAAAAAGCGCATGTGAAAATGAAGTACTTTCAAGGACTGCCACAGAATGGACAGATGTTCACTAATAGGGTAATAATTTTGTCATTCGGAGCCCGTGTCAGACCCACAAGTTCTCAAACTGCTCGCCGCGAGTGTCTGAATCCAGAAAATACTCCCCGCTTGCGCGAGGAGGACCGGAGTACCCTCAGATACGGCCTTAAGTAGGACTTTTTGGCCCTGAAAGTCAAAGAACATCATTCGTCGCTGTTTTTCAGACAAGTTTCTGAACCCATTGGCACTTCCTTTTGAAGGAGATTTGAGAGATTATGTTCCTTATAGACATTAGCCCCCCTGGTAGGGACAAACATACCTTTCTTCAGATGCTCTATGATCCATGCAATCTCATTTGACCGTAAATTGAAGAAAATACAGCGGCTATATGCATTATTCTCCTTGTTTTCGCCGAATGGCATGCTGTAACTCATGCACGTGAAAGCCAAGAACTAAAGGGCATCCTAGCATCGGTCAATATATATGTGGAAACGATATCTCCACTATAGAGGACCAGAAATTTTGGGGCAGTCAAGCAAAAAGCGCACGAGAAAATGAAGTACTTTCAAGGACTGCCATAGAATGGACAGATGCTCACTAAGACAGTCATAATTTTGACATTAGGAGTCCGTGTTGGACCCACAAGTTCTCAAACTGCTCGCGGCGAGTGTCTAAATCCAGAAAATACTCCCCGCTTGCGCGAGGAGGCCCGGAGTACCCTCAGATACGGCCTTAAGCAGGACTTTTTGGCCCTGAAAGTCAAAGAACATCATTCGTCGCTATTTTTCAGACAAGTTTCTGAACCCATTAGCACTTCCTTTTGAAGGAAATTTGAGAGATTATGTTCCTTATAGACATTAGCCCCCCGGTAGGGACAAATGTACCTTTCTTCAGATGCTCTATGATCCGGGCAATCTCATTTGGTCGTAAATTGAAGAAAATCCAGCGACTATATGCCTTGTTCTCCTTGTTTTCGTCGGATGGCATGCTGTAACTCATGCGCGTGAAAGCCAAGAACAAAAGGGCATTGCTGGCATCGATCAATATATATGTGGAAACGATATCTCCACTATAGAGGACAAGAAATTTTGGGGCGGTTAGGCAAAACGCGCACGTGAAAATGAAGTACTTTCAAGGACTGCCATAGAATGGACAGATGTTGACTAAAAGGGTAATAATTTTGTCATTCGGAGCCCGTGTCGGACCCACAAGTTCTCAAACTACTCGCGGCGAGCGTCTGAATCCAGAAAATACTCCCCGTTTGTGCAAGGAGGCCCGGAGTACCCTCAGATACGGCCTTAAGCAGGACTTTTTGGCCCTGAAAGTCAAAGAACATCATTCGTCGTTGTTTTCATACAAGTTTCTGAACCCATTGGCACTTCCTTTTGAAGGAAATTTTAGAGATTATGTTCCTTATAGACATTAGCCCCCCTGGTAGTGACAAATGTACCTTTCTGTAGATGCTCTATGATCCAGGCAATCTCATTTGGCCGTAATTTGAAGAAAATCCAGCGGCTATATGCCTTATTCTCCTTGTTTTCGCCGGATGGCATGCTGTAACTCATGCACGTGAAAGCCAAGAACTAAAGGGCATTCCTGGCATCGGTCAATATATATGTGGAAACGATATCTCCACTATAGAGGACCAGAAATTTTCGGGCAGTCAAGCAAAAAGCGCACGAGAAAATGAAGTAGTTTCAAGGACTGCCAAAGAATGGACAGGTGCTTACTAAGACGGTCATAATTTTGTCATTAGGAGTCCGTGTCGGACCCACAAGTTCTCAAACTACTCGCGGCGAGTGTCTGAATCCAGAAAATACTCCCCACTTGCACGAGGAGGCCCGGAGTACCCTCAGATACGGCCTTAAGGAGGACTTTTTGGCCCTGAAAGTCAAAGAACATCATTCGTTGCTATTTTTCAGACAAGTTTCTGAACCCATTGGCACTTCCTTTTGAAGGAAATTTGAGAGATTATGTTACTTATAGACATTAGCCTCCCTGGTAGGGACAAACGTACCTTTCTGCAGATGCTCTATGATCCGGGCAATCTCATTTGGCCGTAAATTGAAGAAAATCGAGCGGCTATATGCCTTATTCTCCTTGTTTTCGCCAGATGGCATGCTGTAACTCATGCGCGTGAAAGACAAGAACAAAAGGGAATTCCTGGCATCGATCAATATATATGTGGAAGCGATATCTCCACTATAGAGGACAAGAAATTTTGGGGCGGTTAGGCAAAAAGCGCACGTGAAAATGAAGTACTTTCATGGACTGCCATAGAATGGACAGATGTTCACAAAAAGGGTAATAATTTTGTCATTCGGAGCCCGTGTCGGACCCACAAGTTCTCAAACTGCTCGCGGCGAGCGTCTGAATCCAGAAAATACTCCCAGCTTGTGCGAGGAGGCCCATAGTACACTCAGATACGGCCTTAAGCAGGACTTTTTGGCCCTGAAAGTCAAAGAACATCATTCGTCGCTGTTTTACAGACAAGTTTCTGAAGCCATTGGCACTTCCTTTTGAAGGAAATTTGAGAGATTATGTTCCTTATAGACATTAGCCCCCCGGTAGGGACAAACGTACATTTCTACAGATGTTCTATGATCCGGGCAATCTCATTTGGTCGTAAATTGAAGAAAATCCAGCGGCTATATGCCTTATTCTCCTTGTTTTCGCCGGATGGCATGCTGTAACCTATGCACGTGAAAGCCAAGAACTAAAGGGCATTCCTGGCATCGGTCAATATATATGTGGAAACGATATCTCCACTATAGAGGACCAGAAATTTTGGGGCAGTCAAGCAAAAAGTGCACGAGAAAATGAAGTACTTTCAAGGACTGCCATAGAATGGACAGATGCTTACTAAGATGGTCATAATTTTGTCATTAGGAGTCTGTGTCAGACCCACAAGTTCTCAAACTGCTCGCGGTGAGTGTCTGAATCCAGAAAATACTCCCCGCTTGCGCAAGGAGTCCTGGAGTACCCTCAGATACGGCCTTAAGCAGGACTTTTTGGCCCTGAAAGTCAAAGAACATCATTCGTCGCTGTTTTTCAGACAAGTTTCTGAACCCATTGGCACTTCCTTTTGAAGGAAATTTGAGAGATTATATTCCTTATAGGCATTAGCCCCCCTGGTAGGGAAAAACGTACCTTTCTGCAGATGCTCTAAGATCCGGGCAATCTCATTTGGCCGTAAATTGAAGAAAATCCAGCGGCTATATGCTTTATTCTCCTTCTTTTCGCCGGATGGCATGCTGTAACTCATGCGCGTGACAGCCAAGAACAAAAGGGAATTCCTGGCATAGATCAATATATATGTGGAAGGGATATCTCCACTATAGAGGACAAGAAATTTTGGGGCGGTTAGGCAAAAAGCGCACGTGAAAATGAAGTACTTTAAAGGACTGCCATAGAATGGACAGATGTTCACTAAAAGGGTAATAATTTTGTCATTCGGAGCCTGTGTCGGACCCACAAGTTCTCAAACTGCTCGCGGCGAGCGTCTGAATCCAGAAAATACTCCCAGCTTGCGCGAGGAGGCCCATAGTACACTCAGATACGACCTTAAGCAGGACTTTTTGGCCCTGAAAGTCAAAGAACATCATTCGTCGCTGTTTTCAGACAAGTTTCTAAACCCATTGGCACTTGCTTTTGAAGGAAATTTGAGAGATTATGTTCCTTATAGACATTAGCCCCCCTGTAGGGACAAATGTACCTTTCTGCAGATGCTCTATGATCCGGGCAATCTCATTTGGTCGTAAATTGAAGAAAATCCAGCGGCTATATGCCTTATTCTCCTTGTTTTCGCCGGATGGCATGCTGTAACTCATGCGCGTGAAAGCCAAGAACAAAAGGGAATTCCTGGCATCGATCAATATATATGTGGAAGAGATATCTCCACTATAGAGCACAAGAAATTTTGGGGCGGTTAGGCAAAAAGCGCACGTGAAAATGAAGTACTTTCAAGGACTGCCATAGAATGGACAGATGTTCACTAAAAGGGTGATAATTTTGTCATTCAGAGCCCGTGTCGGACCCACAAGTTCTCAAACTGCTCGCGGCAAGCGTCTGAATCCAGAAAATACTCCCAGGTTGCGCGAGGAGGCCCATAGTACACTCAGATACGACCTTAAGCAGGACTTTTTGGCCCTGAAAGTCAAAGAACATCATTCGTCGCTGTTTTTCAGACAAGTGTGTGAACCCATTGGCACTTCCTTTTGAAGGAAATTTGAGAGATTATGTTCCTTATAGACATTAGCCCCCCGGTAGGGACAAACGTACCTTTCTACAGATGCTCTATGATCCGGGCAATCTCATTTGGTCGTAAATTGAAGAAAATCCAGCGGCTATATGCCTTATTCTCCTTGTTTTCGCCAGATGGCATGCTGTAACCTATGCACGTGAAAGCCAAGAACTAAAGGGCATTCCTGGCATCGGTCAATATATATGTGGAAACGATATCTCCACTATAGAGGACCAGAAATTTTGGGGCAGTCAAGCAAAAAGTGCACGAGAAAATGAAGTACTTTCAAGGACTACCATAGAATGGACAGATGCTTACTAAGATGGTCATAATTTTGTCATTAGGAGTCCGTGTCAGACCCACAAGTTCTCAAACTGCTCGCGGTGAGCGTCTGAATCCTGAAAATACTCCCTACTTGCGCGAGGAGGCCTGGAGTACCCTCAGATACGACCTTAAGCAGGACTTTTTGGCCCTGAAAGTCAAAGAACATCATTCGTCGCTGTTTTTCAGACAAGTTTCTGAACCCATTGGCACTTCCTTTTGAAGGAAATTTGAGAGATTATATTCCTTATAGGCATTAGCCCCCCTGGTAGGGAAAAACGTACCTTTCTGCAGATGCTCTATGATCCGGGCAATCTCATTTGGCCGTAAATTGAAGAAAATCCAGCGGCTATATGCCTTATTCTCCTTCTTTTCGCCGGATGGCATGCTGTAACTCATGCGCGTGAAAGCCAAGAACAAAAGGGCATTCCTTGCATAGATCAATATATATGTGGAAGCGATATCTCCACTATAGAGGACAAGAAATTTTGGGGCGGTTAGGCAAAAAGCGCACGTGAAAATGAAGTACTTTAAAGGACTGCCATAGAATGGACAGATGTTCACTAAAAGGGTAATAATTTGATAAAGACTCGACTAGATGGCGAGTCGTTCGTCGGCCCGACCTTTCACGGTACTAGCAGTGGCAATAAGAAATTTCGGTCAAGCAAAGATGCAAGACCGTAAGATCAAAACTAGCGTCGAGTAGATTAGATCAACTCCACGCGCAGCAGCAACAAAATCCTCACAGATCAGCAACAAAGATATTTGATGTCCCCCGACATGGGACGTTTTCTGTAGCTTTATGTAACTCACGACTAAAAACCCATCTGATCTTGTTACACGGCCGTATCCTTTTATTTAAGGAGCGCGCAGGCTCTAAGTACTAACCGACCAGGACTCTGTTACTTGCCTAATCGGCAAGGTCTTTCCCTATTTAAAAACGCTTTAACCCCTAACAACTAGTAGTACTCCGTACTAGCACGTCCTAGTACTTACCAACTCTGACACGTTTTCTTAACTAAATACTAGAAGGCCGCACGCATAAAATATACTTGCTACATCTTGGTAACCTGATGCCTTTCGTTTAGGTTCCTGGGTCGTGCACTGGGATTTATTTCCAAGGACTCTAGATAATAATTGATGAGGACCGATCCAATAAGAATTTGCTGTGGAGGCGTTCTGAAGTTGGGTTTCACATCATCTTCCGGTGGAATCTCATGTGCTATGGCGCCCATCATTTTCATATTAGAATTTGTAGCTTGATCAACTTTTGCTAATGTAGTAGTGGACGCATCATCCCCTCCTCCTTGAAACAAAACCGTCCTCGGTTTTGCGCTAAACTTCATGACCTTCTTTTCCAGTGAAACATTTGTATCTATTTTGATTTCTCCCGCAAACATAGTCCGCAACACACGTCGTCTTCCAGCATCCCAAAAGGAGTAAGTGTTGGACCGGCCTTCGTGTGTGGCACAACGGTCATATTGCCATGGTCTCCCCAGTAACAAATGACATGCATCCATTGGCAACACATCACAGATAATTGTATCGATATAGTCGCCAACAGAAAAACGGACACGCACCTTGTGAGTAACTTTCAGTTTGCCAGACTAATATAACCACTCAACACGGTGTGGCTGAGGGTGCTTCCATGCAGGTAACCCCAAAGCTTCCACCAATCCCTTACTGACTGCGTTGGTGTAGCTTCCTCCATCTATGATCAACTTACAATTAGTGTTGTTGATTTTGCATTGAGTTTGAAAAATATTCCATCGCTGCCCCTTATCCTCAATGCGATCTTCTTGCACCCGTTGCACCATCAAAGATGGATATGATTCAGCAGCTTCAAAACTCGCAACCACATCTTCAACATCTTCAGATTTTTCACCAGAAGTGTCAGAAACTGCCTCTTCATCACTAGCGGATGCATAGCCATCTCTCGTGAGCAACACTCTTTTCTCATTAGGACATTCACGCTTCATATGTCCCCTTCCTCCACACTTGAAACACTCTATGTCACTAGTGCGTCCGGTCGACTGTGCACTAGAATCAACCATCGACAGTCCTGATTTTGAAGCATCCTTTTGCACGGAACCATGAGAGCGATTTGATGATGTCGCCCTGGAGCTAGGACCGACATCCTCACTCTTATACTGCGAGCGTCGCCATGTGTTCAAAGTGGTAGTGGGAACAATGTTGACTTGGCGTCGCTTAATCTGTTGTTCCGCACACACAGCTTGGTGCACAAGATCTTGTATGTTGTAGTAGACCACCATCTCAACACGATCCTGCACCTCGATATTTAGCCCGTTAAAGAAACGAGCCATAGTCGCCTCCGGATCCTCCGTTGTCCCTGTACGTATCATAAGCAATTCCATCTCCTTGTAATATTCATCAACACTCATATTACCTTGAGAGAGCCGCTGCAACTTGTTGTACATATCTCTTTTATAGTGCTCAGGAACAAAACATCGCCTCATGAATTCTTTCATACCTCGCCAAGTCGTCGGGCGATATCTTGAACGACAAATTTTATTCCACCAAATTAGCGCGTAACCGGTGAACTCAATTCCAGCAAGTTGAACTTTCTTCTCCTCGCTATAAGGATGGGCATCAAAAATTTGATCAACACGCATCTCCCACTCCAAATAGCCTTCTGGTTCGCACTTGCCGGAGAACGAAGGGATTGAAATTTTTATGCGCCCAATTCCATCGTCCAAAGGCACACGCACAGCTTGACCAACTCGGTCATGCACTCCACCATGAACGGATGTTTCGGGACGAGGCTCATAGTGTCGTGGTCGTGGCGCATACCCCGCTGCCTGGTCAACACCGTCATCAAGACCATTATCTCCAACATGAGGTGCCGCCAAACGGCGATCATGCACGCCGGCATGTCCTTCGCGAGCCGCTGGTGCATAATGCAGTGGAGCAGCCGCAGCAGTCTGTGGTGGTGCAGAATTCGTTGCCGGCATATTGATGATGTCTGCCAAACCATCGAACCGAGTGATCAGGACATCTATCCTTTTGCCGAGCGCATCATGACATTGCTTGATGTAGTTGCATGTGTGGTCAAAACCATCCCGAATATTTTGAGGAATATCATCCGCGTACACTGGACGTACAATTTCCTGAGAATCAGCAACAACCTCGTCTTCCTTGTTGACCGAGGTCGACATCTTGATCAAGACAATACCGTGAACAACCTTAGCTCTGAATACCACTTGATAAAGACTCGACTAGATGGCGAGTCGTTCGTCGGCCCGACCTTTCATGGTACTAGCAGTGGCAATAAGAAATTTCGGTCAAGCGAAGATGCAAGACCGTAAGATCAAAACTAGCGTCGAGTAGATTAGATCAACTCCACGCGCAGCAGCAACAAAATCCTCACAGATCAGCAACAAAGATATTTGATGTTCCCCGACATGGGACGTTTTCTGTAGCTTTATGTAACTCACGACTAAAAACCCATCTGATCTTGTTACACGGCCGTATCCTTTTATTTAAGGAGCGCGCAGGCTCTAAGTACTAACCGACCAGGACTCTGTTACTTGCCTAATCGGCAAGGTCTTTCCCTATTTAAAAACGCGTTAACCCCTAACAACTAGTAGTACTCCATACTAGCACGTCCTAGTACTTACCAACTCTGACACGTTTTCTTAACTAAATACTAGAAGGCCGCACGCATAAAATATACTTGCTACATCTTGGTAACCTGATGCTTTTCGGATAGGTTCCTGGGTCGTGCACTGGGATTTATTTCCAAGGACTCTGGATAATAATTGATGAGGACCGATCCAATAAGAATTTGCTGTGGAGGCGTTCTGAAGTTGGGTTTCACATCATCTTCCGGTGGAATCTCATGTGCTATGGCGCCCATCATTTTCATATTAGAATTTGTAGCTTGATCAAATTTTGCTAATGTAGTAGTGGACGCATCATCCCCTCCTCCTTAAAACAAAACCGTCCTCGGTTTTGCGCTAAACTTCATGACCTTCTTTTCCAGTGAAACATTTGTATCTATTTTGATTTCTCCCGCAAAGATAGTCCGCAACACACGTCGTCTTCCAGCATCCCAAAAGGAGTAAGTGTTGGACCAGCCTTCGTGTGTGGCACAACGGTCATATTGCCATGGTCTCCCCAGTAACAAATGACATGCATCCATTGGCAACACATCACAGATAATTGTATCGATATAGTCGCCAACAGAAAAACGGACACGCACCTTGTGAGTAACTTTTAGTTTGCCAGACTGATATAACCACTCAACACGGTGTGGCTGAGGGTGCTTCCATGCAGGTAACCCCAAAGCTTCCACCAATCCCTTACTGACTGCGTTGGTGTAGCTTCCTCCACCTATGATCAACTTACAATTAGTGTTGTTGATTTTGCATTGAGTTTGAAAAATATTCCATCGCTGCCCCTTATCCTCAATGCGATCTTCTTGCACCCGTTGCACCATCAAAGATGGATATGATTCAGCAGCTTCAAAACTCGCAACCACATCTTCAACATCTTCAGATTTTTCACCAGAAGTGTCAGAAACTGCCTCTTCATCACTAGCGGATGCATAGCCATCTCTCGTGAGCAACACTCTTTTCTCATTAGGACATTCACGCTTCATATGTCCCCTTCCTCCACACTTGAAACACTCTATGTCACTAGTGCGTTCGGTCGACTGTGCACTAGAATCAACCATCGACAGTCCTGATTTTGAAGCATCCTTTTGCACGGAACCATGAGAGCGATTTGATGCTGTCGCCCTGGAGCTAGGACCGACATCCTCACTCTTATACTGCGAGCGTCGCCATGTATTCAAAGTGGTAGTGGGAACAATGTTGACTTGGCGTCGCTTAATCTGTTGTTCCGCACGCACAGCTTGGTGCACAAGATCTTGTATGTTGTAGTAGACCACCATCTCAACATGATCCTGCACCTCGATATTTAGCCCGTTAAAGAAACGAGCCATAGTCGCCTCCGGATCCTCCGTTGTCCCTGTACGTATCATAAGCAATTCCATCTCCTTGTAATATTCATCAACACTCATATTACCTTGAGAGAGCCGCTGCAACTTGTTGTACATATCTCTTTTATAGTGCTCAGGAACAAAACGTCGCCTCATGAATTCTTTCATACGTCGCCAAGTCGTCGGGCGATATCTTGAACGAAAATTTTGATTCCACCAAATTAGCGCGTAACCGGTGAACTCAATTCCAGCAAGTTGAACTTTCTTATCCTCGCTATAATGATGGGCATCAAAAATTTGATCAACACGCATCTCCCACTCCAAATAGCCTTCTGGTTCGCACTTGCCGGAGAACGAAGGGATTGAAATTTTTATGCGCCCAATTCCATCGTCCAAAGGCACACGCACAGCTTGACCAACTCGGTCATGCACTCCACCACGAACGGATGTTTCGGGACGAGGCTCATAGTGTCGTGGTCGTGGCGCATACCCCGCTGCCTGGTCAACGCCGTCATCAAGACCATTATCTCCAACATGAGGTGCCGCCAAACGGCGATCATGCACACCGGCATGTCCTTCGCGAGCCGGTGGTGCATAATGCAGTGGAGCAGCCGCAGCAGTCTGTGGTGGTGCAGAATTCGTTGCCGGCATATTGATGATGTCTGCCAAACCATCGAACCGAGTGATCAGGACATCTATCCTTTTGCCGAGCGCATCATGACATTGCTTGATGTAGTTGCATGTGTGGTCAAAACCATCCCGAATATTTTGAGGAATATCATCCGCGTACACTGGACGTACAATTTCCTGAGAATCAGCAGCAACCTCATCTTCCTTGTTGACCGAGGTCGACATCTTGATCAAGACAATACCGTGAACAACCTTAGCTCTGAATACCACTTGATAAAGACTCGACTAGATGGCGAGTCGTTCGTCGGCCCGACCTTTCACGGTACTAGCAGTGGCAATAAGAAATTTCGGTCAAGCGAAGATGCAAGACCGTAAGATCAAAACTAGCGTCGAGTAGATTAGATCAACTCCACGCGCAGCAGCAACAAAATCCTCATAGATCAGCAACAAAGATATTTGATGTTCCCCGACATGGGACGTTTTCTGTAGCTTTATGTAACTCACGACTAAAAACCCATCTGATCTTGTTACACGGCCGTATCCTTTTATTTAAGGAGCGCGCAGGCTCTAAGTACTAACCGACCAGGACTCTGTTACTTGCCTAATCGGCAAGGTCTTTCCCTATTTAAAAACGCTTTAACCCCTAACAACTAGTAGTACTCCGTACTAGCACGTCCTAGTACTTACCAACTCTGACACGTTTTCTTAACTAAATACTAGAAGGCCGCACGCATAAAATATACTTGCTACATCTTGGTAACCTGATGCTTTTCGGATAGGTTCCTGGGTCGTGCACTGGGATTTATTTCCAAGGACTCTGGATAATAATTGATGAGGACCGATCCAATAAGAATTTGCTGTGGAGGCGCTCTGAAGTTGGGTTTCACATCATCTTCCGGTGGAATCTCATGTGCTATGGCGCCCATCATTTTCATATTAGAATTTGTAGCTTGATCAACTTTTGCTAATGTAGTAGTGGACGCATCATAATTTTGTCATTCGGAGCCCGTGTCGGACCCACAATTTCTCAAACTGCTCGCGGCAAGCGTCTGAATCCAGAAAATACTCCCCGCTTGAACGAGGAGGCTCGGAGTACACTCAGATACGGCCTTAAGCAGGACTTTTTGGCCCCGAAAGTCAAAGAACATCATTCGTCGCTGTTTTCAGACAAGTTTCTGAACCCATTGGCACTTCCTTTTGAAGGAAATTTGAGAGATTATGTTCCTTATAGACATTAGCCCCCCTGTAGGGACAAATGTACCTTTCTGCAGATGCTCTATGATCCGAGCAATCTCATTTGGTCGTAAATTGAAGAAAATCCAACGGCTATATGCCTTATTCTCCTTGTTTTTGCCGGATGGCATGCTGTAACTCATGCACGTGAAAGCCAAGAACAAAAGGGCATTCCTGGCATCGATCAATATATATGTGGAAATGATATCTCCACTATAGAGGACAAGAAATTTTGGGGCGGTTAGGCAAAAAGCGCACGTGAAAATGAAGTACTTTCAAGGACTGCCATAGAATGGACAGATGTTCACTAAAAGGGTAATAATTTTGTCATTCGGAGCCCGTGTCGGACCCACAAGTTCTCAAACTACTCGCGGCGAGCGTCCGAATCCAGAAAATACTCCCCGTTTGCGCGAGGAGGCCCAGAGTACCCTCAGATACGGCCTTAAGCAGGACTTATTGGCCCTGAAAGTCAAAGAACATCATTCGTCGCTGTTTTTCAGACAAGTTTCTGAACCCATTGGCACTTCCTTTTGAAGGAAATTTGAGAGATTATGTTCCTTATAGACATTAGCCCCCCTGGTAGGGACAAACGTACCTTTCTGCAGATGCTCTATGATCCAGGCAATCTCATTTGGCCGTAAATTGAAGAAAATCTAGCGGCTATATGCCTTATTCTCCTTGTTTTCGCCGGATGGCATGCTGTAACCTATGCACGTGAAAGCTAAGAACTAAAGGGCATTCCTGGCATTGGTCAATATATATGCGGAAACGATATCTCCACTATAGAGGACCAGAAATTTTGGGGCAGTCAAGCAAAAAGTGCACGAGAAAATGAAGTACTTTCAAGGACTTCCATAGAATGGACAGATGCTCACTAAGACGGTCATAATTTTGTCATTAGGAGTCCGTGTCGGACCCACAAGTTCTCAAACTGCTTGCAGCGAGCGTCTGAATCCAGAAAATACTTCCCGCTTGCGCGAGGAGGCTCGGAGTACCCTCAGATACGGCCTTAAGCAGGACTTTTTGGCCCTGAAAGTCAAAGAACATCATTCGTGTTGTTTTGTAGACAAGTTTCTGAACCCATTGGCACTTCCTTTTGAAGGAAATTTGAGAGATTATGTTCCTTATAGACATTAGCCCCCCTGGTAGGGACAAACGTACCTTTCTACAGATGCTCTATAATCCGGGCAATCTCATTTGGCCGTAAATTGAAGAAAATCCAGCGGCTATATGCCTTATTCTCCTTGTTTTCGCCGGATGGCATGATGTAACTCATGCGTGTGAAAGCCAAGAACAAAAGGGCATTCCTTGCATCGATCAGTATATATGTGGAAGCAATATCTCCACTATAGAGGACAAGAAATTTTGGGGCGGTTAGGCAAAAAGCGCACGTGAAAATGAAGTACTTTCAAGGACTGCCATAGAATGGACAGATGTTCACTAAAAGGGTAATAATTTTGTCATTCGGAGCCCGTGTCGGACCCACAAGTTCTCAAACTACTCGCGGCGAGCGTCTGAATCCAGAAAATACTCCTCGTTTGTGCGAGGAGGCCCAGAGTACCCTCAGATACGGCCTTAAGCAGGACTTATTGGCCCCGAAAGTCAAAGAACATCATTCGTCGCTGTTTTTCAGACAAGTTTCTGAACCCATTGGCACTTCCTTTTGAAGGAAATTTGAGAGATTATGTTCCTTATAGACATTAGCCCCCCTGGTAGGGACAAACGTACCTTTCTGCAGATGCTCTATGATCCAGGCAATCTCATTTGGCCGTAAATTGAAGAAAATTCAGCGGCTATATGCCTTATTCTCCTTGTTTTCGTCGGATGGCATGCTGTAACCTATGCACGTGAAAGCTAAGAACTAAAGGGCATTCCTGGCATTGGTCAATATATATGCGGAAACGATATCTCCACTATAGAGGACCAGAAATTTTGGGGCAGTCAAGCAAAAAGCGCACGAGAAAATGAAGTACTTTCAAGGACTTCCATAGAATGGACAGATGCTCACTAAGACGGTCATAATTTTGTCATTAGGAGTCCGTGTCGGACCCACAAGTTCTCAAACTGCTTGCAGCGAGCGTCTGAATCCAGAAAATACTTCCCGCTTGCGCGAGGAGGCCCGGAGTACCCTCAGATACGGCCTTAAGCAGGACTTTTTGGCCCTGAAAGTCAAAGAACATCATTCGTGTTGTTTTGTAGACAAGTTTCTGAACCCATTGGCACTTCCTTTTGAAGGAAATTTGAGAGATTATGTTCCTTATAGACATTAGCCCCCCAGTAGGGACAAACGTACCTTTCTACAGATGCTCTATAATCCGGGCAATCTCATTTGGCCGTAAATTGAAGAAAATCCAGCGGCTATATGCCTTATTCTCCTTGTTTTCGCCGGATGGCATGATGTAACTCATGCGTGTGAAAGCCAAGAACAAAAGGGCATTCCTTGCATCGATCAGTATATATGTGGAAGCAATATCTCCATTATAGAGGACAAGAAATTTTGGGGCGGTTAGGCAAAAAGCGCACGTGAAAATGAAGTACTTTCAAGGACTGCCATAGAATGGACAGATGTTCACTAAAAGGGTAATAATTTTGTCATTCGGAGCCCGTGTCGGACCCACAAGTTCTCAAACTACTCGCGGCGAGCGTCTGAATCCAGAAAATACTCCTCGTTTGTGCGAGGAGGCCCAGAGTACCCTCAGATACGGCCTTAAGCAGGACTTATTGGCCCCGAAAGTCAAAGAACATCATTCATCGCTGTTTTTCAGACAAGTTTCTGAACCCATTGGCACTTCCTTTTGAAGGAAATTTGAGAGATTATGTTCCTTATAGACATTAGCCCCCCTGGTAGGGACAAACGTACCTTTCTACAGATGCTCTATGATCCAGGCAATCTCATTTGGCCGTAAATTGAAGAAAATTCAGCGGCTATATGCCTTATTCTCCTTGTTTTCGCCGGATGGCATGCTGTAACCTATGCACGTGAAAGCTAAGAACTAAAGGGCATTCCTGGCATCGGTCAATATATATGCGGAAACGATATCTCCACTATAGAGGACCAGAAATTTTGGGGCAGTCAAGCAAAAAGCGCATGAGAAAATGAAGTACTTTCAAGGACTTCCATAGAATGGACAGATGCTCACTAAGACGGCCATAATTTTGTCATTAGAAGTCCGTGTCGGACCCACAAGTTCTCAAACTGCTCGCGGCGAGCATCTGAATCCAGAAAATACTTCCCGCTTGCGCGAGGAGGCCCGGAGTACCCTCAGATACGGCCTTAAGCACGACTTTTTGGCCCTGAAAGTCAAAGAACATCATTCGTCGTTGTTTTTTGGACAAGTTTCTGAACCCATTGGCACTTCCTTTTGAAGGAAATTTGAGAGATTATGTTGTGTATATACATTAGCCCCCCGGTAGGGACAAAAGTACCTTAGTGCAGATGCTCTATGATCTGGGCAATCTCATTTCGCCGTAAATTGAAGAAAATCCAGCGGCTATATGCCTTATTCTCCTTGTATTCGCCGGATGGCATGCTGTAACTCATGCGCATGAAAGCCAAGAACAAAAGGGCATTCCTGGTATCGATCAATATATATGTGGAAGCGATATCTCCACTATAGAGGACAAGAAATTTTGGGGCGGTTAGGCAAAAAGCGCACGTGAAAATGAAGTACTTTCAAGGACTGCCATAGAATGGATAGATGTTCACTAAAAGGGTAATAATTTTGTCATTCAGAGCCCGTGTCGGACCCACAAGTTCTCAAACTACTCGCGGCGAGCGTCCGAATCCAGAAAAAACTCCCCGTTTGCGCGAGGAGGCCCAGAGTACCCTCAGATACGGCCTTAAGCAGGACTTATTGGCCCTGAAAGTCAAAGAACATCATTCGTCGCTGTTTTTCAGACAAGTTTCTGAACCCATTGGCACTTCCTTTTGAAGGAAATTTGAGAGATTATGTTCCTTATAGACATTAGCCCCCCTGGTAGGGACAAACGTACCTTTCTGCAGATGCTCTATGATCCAGGCAATCTCATTTGGCCGTAAATTGAAGAAAATCCAGCGGCTATATGCCTTATTCTCCTTGTTTTCGCCGGATGGCATGCTGTAACCTATGCACGTGAAAGCTAAGAACTAAAGGGCATTCCTGGCATCGGTCAATATATATGCGGAAACGATATCTCCACTATAGAGGACCAGAAATTTTGGGGCAGTCAAGCAAAAAGCGCATGAGAAAATGAAGTACTTTCAAGGACTTCCATAGAATGGACAGATGCTCACTAAGACGGCCATAATTTTGTCATTAGGAGTCCGTGTCGGACCCACAAGTTCTCAAACTGCTCGCGGCGAGCGTCTGAATCCAGAAAATACTTCCCGCTTGCGCGAGGAGGCCCGGAGTACCCTCAGATACGGCCTTAAGCACGACTTTTTGGCCCTGAAAGTCAAAGAACATCATTCGTCGCTGTTTTTCAGACAAGTTTCTGAACCCATTGGCACTTCCTTTTGAAGGAAATTTGAGAGATTATGTTGTGTATATACATTAGCCCCCCGGTAGGGACAAAAGTACCTTAGTGCAGATGCTCTATGATCCGGGCAATCTCATTTCGCCGTAAATTGAAGAAAATCCAGCGGCTATATGCCTTATTCTCCTTGTATTCGCCGGATGGCATGCTGTAACTCATGCGCATGAAAGCCAAGAACAAAAGGGCATTCCTGGTATCGATCAATATATATGTGGAAGCGATATCTCCACTATAGAGGACAAGAAATTTTGGGGCGGTTAGGCAAAAAGCGCACGTGAAAATGAAGTACTTTCAAGGACTTCCATAGAATGGACAGATGTTCACTAAAAGGGTAATAATTTTGTCATTCGGAGCCCGTGTCGGACCCACAAGTTCTCAAACTACTCGCGGCGAGCGTCTGAATCCAGAAAATACTCCCCGTTTGCGCGAGGAGGCCCAGAGTACCCTCAGATACGGCCTTAAGCAGGACTTATTGGCCCTGAAAGTCAAAGAACATCATTCATCGCTGTTTTTCAGACAAGTTTCTGAACCCATTGGCACTTCCTTTTGAAGGAAATTTGAGAGATTATGTTCCTTATAGACATTAGCCCCCCTGGTAGGGACAAACGTACCTTTCTGCAGATGCTCTATGATCCAGGCAATCTCATTTGGCCGTAAATTGAAGAAAATCCAGCGGCTATATGCCTTATTCTCCTTGTTTTCGCCGGATGGCATGCTGTAACCTATGCACGTGAAAGCTAAGAACTAAAGGGCATTCCTAGCATCGGTCAATATATATGCGGAAACGATATCTCCACTATAGAGGACCAGAAATTTTGGGGCAGTCAAGCAAAAAGCGCACGAGAAAATGAAGTACTTTCAAGGACTTCCATAGAATGGACAGATGCTCACTAAGACGGCCATAATTTTGTCATTAGGAGTCCGTGTCGGACCCACAAGTTCTCAAACTGCTCGCGGCAAGCGTCTGAATCCAGAAAATACTTCCCGCTTGCGTGAGGAGGCCCGGAGTACCCTCAGATACGGCCTTAAGCAGGACTTATTGGTCCTGAAAGTCAAAGAACATCATTCGTCGCTGTTTTTCAGACAAGTTTCTGAACCCATTGGCACTTCCTTTTGAAGGAAATTTGAGAGATTATGTTCCTTATAGACATTAGCCCCCCTGGTAGGGACAAACGTACCTTTCTGCAGATCCTCTATGATCCACGCAATCTCATTTGGCCGTAAATTGAAGAAAATACAGCGGCTATATGCATTATTCTCCTTGTTTTCGTCGGATGGCATGCTGTAACTCATGCACGTGAAAGCCAAGAACTAAAGGGCATCCTGGCATCGGTCAATATATATGTGGAAACGATATCTCCACTATAGAGGACTAGAAACGTTGGGGCAGTCAAGCAAAAAGCGCACGAGAAAATGAAGTACTTTCAAGGACTGCCATAGAATGGACAGCTGCTCACTAAGACAGTCATTATTTTGACATTAGGAGTCCGTGTTGGACCCACAAGTTCTCAAACTGCTCGCGGCGAGTGTCTGAATCCACAAAATACTCCCCGCTTGCGCGAGGAGGCCCGGAGTACCCTCAGATACGGCCTTAAGCAGGAATTTTTGGCCCTGAAAGTCAAAGAACATCATTCATCGCTGTTTTTCAGACAAGTTTCTGAACCCATTGGCACTTCCTTTTGAAGGAAATTTGAGAGATTATGTTCCTTATAGACATTAGCCCCCCGGTAGGGACAAACGTACCTTTCTGCAGATGCTCTATGATCTAGGCAATCTCATTTGGTCGTAACTTGAAGAAAATCCAGCGGCTATATGCCTTGTTCTCCTTGTTTTCACCGGATGGCATGCTGTAACTCATGCACGTGAAAGCCAAGCACTAAAGGGCATTCCTGGCATCGGTCAATATATACGTGGAAACGATATCTCCACTGTAGAGCACAAGAAATTTTGGGGCAGTCAAGCAAAAAGTGCACGAGAAATGAAGTACTTTCAACGACTGCCATAGAATGGACAGATGTTCACTAAAAGGGTAATAATTTTGTCATTCGGAGCCCGTGTCGGACCCACAAGTTCTCAAACTACTCGCGGCGAGCGTCTGAATCCAGAAAATACTCCCCGTTTGCGCGAGGAGGCCCAGAGTACCCTCAGATACGGCCTTAAGCAGGACTTATTGGCCCTGAAAGTCAAAGAACATCATTCGTCGCTGTTTTTCAGACAAGTTTCTGAACCCATTGGCCCTTCCTTTTGAAGGAAATTTGAGAGATTATGTTCCTTATAGACATTAGCCCCCCTGGTAGGGACGAACGTACCTTTCTGCAGATGCTCTATGATCCAGGCAATCTCATTTGGCCGTAAATTGAAGAAAATCCAGCGGCTATATGCCTTATTCTCCTTGTTTTCGCCGGATGGTATGCTGTAACCTATGCACGTGAAAGCTAAGAACTAAAGGGCATTCCTGGCATCGGTCAATATATATGCGGAAACGATATCTCCACTATAGAGGACCAGAAATTTTGGGGCAGTCAAGCAAAAAGCGCACGAGAAAATGAAGTACTTTCAAGGACACGGTCATAATTTTGTCATTAGGAGTCCGTGTCGGACCCACAAGTTCTCAAACTGCTCGCAGCGAGCGTCTGAATCCAGAAAATACTTCCCGCTTGCGCGAGGAGGCCCGGAGTACCCTCAGATACGGCCTTAAGCAGGACTTTTTGGCCCTGAAAGTCAAAGAACATCATTCGTGTTGTCTTGTAGACAAGTTTCTGAACCCATTGGCACGTCCTTTTGAAGGAAATTTGAGAGATTATGTTCCTTATAGACATTAGCCACCCGGTAGGGACAAACGTACCTTTCTACAGATGCTCTATAATCCGGGCAATCTCATTTGGCCGTAAATTGAAGAAAATCCAGCGGCTATATGCCTTATTCTCCTTGTTTTCGCCGGATGGCATGCTGTAACTCATGCGCGTGAAAGCCAAGAACAAAAGGGCATTCCTTGCATCGATCAGTATATATGTGGAAGCAATATCTCCACTATAGAGGACAAGAAATTTTGGGGCGGTTAGGCAAAAAGCGCACGTGAAAATGAAGTGCTTTCAAGGACTTCCATAGAATGGACAGATGTTCACTAATAGGGTAATAATTTTGTCATTCGGAGCCCGTGTCAGACCAACAAGTTCTCAAACTGCTCGCGGCGAGCGTCTGAATCCAGAAAATACTCCCCGCTTGTGCGAGGAGGACCGGAGTACCCTCAGATACGGCCTTAAGTAGGACTTTTTGGCCCTGAAAGTCAAAGAACATCATTCGTCGCTGTTTTTCAGACAAGTTTCTGAACCCATTGGCACTTCGTTTTGAAGGAGATTTGAGAGATTACGTTCCTTATAGACATTAGCCCCCCTGGTAGGGACAAACATACCTTTCTTCAGATGCTCTATGATCCAGGCAATCTCATTTGACCGTAAATTGAAGAAAATACAGCGGCTATATGCATTATTCCCCTTGTTTTTGCCGGATGGCATGCTGTAACTCATGCACGTGAAAGCCAAGAACTAAAGGGCATCCTGGCATCGATCAATATATATGTGGAAACGATATCTCCACTATAGAGGACCAGAAATTTTGGGGCAGTCAAGCAAAAAGCGCACGAAAAAATGAAGTACTTTCAAGGACTGCCATAGAATGGACAGATGCTCACTAAGACAGTCATAATTTTGACATTAGGAGTCCGTATTGGACCCACAAGTTCTCAAACTGCTCGCGACGAGTGTCTGAATCCAGAAAATACTCCCCGCTTGCGCGAGGAGGCCCGGAGTACCCTTAGATACGGCCTTAAGCAGGACTTTTTGGCCCTGAAAGTCAAAGAACATCATTCGTCGCTGTTTTTCAGACAAGTTTCTGAACCCATTGGCACTTCCTTTTGAGGGAAATTTGAGAGATTATGTTCCTTATACACATTAGCCCCCCGGTAGGGACAAACGTACCTTTCTGTAGATGCTCTATGATCCGGGCAATCTCATTTGGTCGTAAATTGAAGAAAATCCAGCGGCTATATGCCTTGTTCTCCTTGTTTTCGCCGGATGGCATGCTGTAACTCATGCGCGTGAAAGCCAAGAACAAAAGGGCATTCTGGCATCAATCAATATATATGTGGAAACGATATCTCCACTATAGAGGACAAGAAATTTTGGGGCGGTTAGGCAAAACGCGCACGTGAAAATGAAGTACTTTCAAGGACTGCCATAGAATGGACAGATGTTGACTAAAAGGGTAATAATTTTGTCATTCGGAGCCCGTGTCGGACCCACAAGTTCTCAAACTACTCGCGGCGAGCGTATGAATCCAGAAAATACTTCCCGTTTGCGCGAGGAGGCCCGGAGTACCCTCAGATACGGCCTTAAGCAGGACTTTTTGGCCCTGAAAGTCAAAGAACATCATTCGTTGCTGTTTTCATACAAGTTTCTGAACACATTGGCACTTCCTTTTGAAGGAAATTTTAGAGATTATGTTCCTTATAGACATTAGCCCCCCTGGTAGTGACAAACGTACGTTTCTGCAGATGCTCTATGATCCAGGCAATCTCATTTGGCCGTAAATTGAAGAAAATCCAGCGGCTATATGCCTTATTCTCCTTGTTTTCGCCGGATGGCATGCTGTAACTCATGCAGGTGAAAGCCAAGAACTAAACGGCATTCCTGGCATCGGTCAATATATATGTGGAAACGATATCTCCACTATGGAGGACCAGAAATTTTCGGGCAGTCAAGCAAAAAGTGCATGAGAAAATGAAGTACTTTCAAGGACTGCCAAAGAATGGACAGATGCTTACAAAGACGGTCATAATTTTGTCATTAGGAGTCTGTGTCGGACCCACAAGTTCTCAAACTGTTCGCGGCGAGCGTATGAATCTAGAAAATACTCCCCGCTTGCGCGAGGAGGCCCGGAGTACCCTCAGATACGGCCTTAAGCAGGACTTTTTGGCCCTGAAAGTCAAAGAACATCATTCGTCGCTATTTTTCAGACAAGTTTCTAAACCCATTGGCACTTCCTTTTGAAGGAAATTTGAGAGATTATGTTCCTTATAGACATTAGCCTCCCTGGTAGGGACAAACGTACCTTTCTGCAGATGCTCTATGATCCGGGCAATCTCATTTGGCCGTAAATTGAAGAAAATCGAGCGGCTATATGCCTTATTCTCCTTGTTTTCGCCGGATGGCATGCTGTAACTCAGGCGCGTGAAAGCCAAGAACAAAAGGGAATTCCTGGCATCGATCAATATAGATGTGGAAGCGATATCTCCACTATAGAGGACAAGAAATTTTGGGGCAGTTAGGCAAAAAGCGCATGTGAAAATGAAGTACTTTCAAGGACTGCCATAGAATGGACAGATGTTCACTAAAAGGGTAATAATTTTGTCATTCGGAGCCTGTGTCGGACCCACAAGTTCTCAAACTGCTCGTGGCGAGCGTGTGAATCCAGAAAATACTCCCCGCTTGCGCGAGGAGGCCCGGAGTACCCTCAGATACGGCCTTAAGCAGGACTTTTTGGCCCTGAAAGTCAAAGAACATCATTCGTTGCTGTTTTTCAGACAAGTTTCTGAACCCATTGGCACTTCTTTTTGAAGGAAATTTGAGAGATTATGTTCCTTATAGACATTAGCCCCCCTGGTAGGGACAAACGTACCTTTATTCAGATGCTCTATGATCCGGGCAATCTCATTTGGCCGTAAATTGAAGAAAATCCAGCGGCTATATGCCTTATTCTCCTTGTTTTTGCCGGATGGCATGCTGTAACTCATGCGCGTGAAAGCCAAGAACAAAAGGGAATACCTGGCATCGATCAATATATATGTGGAAGCGATATCTCCAATATAGAGGACAAGAAATTTTGGGGCGGTTAGGCAAAAAGCGCACGTGAAAATGAAGTACTTTCAAGGACTGCCATAGAATGGACAGATGTTCACTAAAAGGGTAATAATTTTGTCATTCGGAGCCCGTGTCGGACCCACAAGTTCTCAAACTGCTCGCGGCGAGCGTCTGAATCCAGAAAATACTCCCCGCTTGCGCGAGGAGGCCCAGAGTACGCTCAGATACGGCCTTAAGCAGGACTTTTTGGCCCTGAAAGTCAAAGAACATCATTCGTCGCTGTTTTTCAGACAAGTTTCTGAACCCATTGGCACTTCCTTTTGAAGGAAATTTGAGAGATTATCTTCCTTATAGACATTAGCCCCCCGGTAGGGACAAACGTACCTTTCTACAGATGCTCTATGATCCGGGCAATCTCATTTGGTCGTAAATTGAAGAAAATCCAGCGACTATATATCTTATTCTCCTTGTTTTCGCCGGATGGCATGCTGTAACCTATGCACATGAAAGCCAAGAACTAAAGGGCATTCCTGGCATCGGTTAATATATATGTGGAAACGATATCTCCACTATAGAGGACCAGAAATTTTGGGGCAGTGAAGCAAAAAGCGCACGAGAAAATGAAGTACTTTCAAGGACTGCCATAGAATGGACAGATGCTTACTAAGACGGTCATAATTTTGTCATTCGGAGTCCGTGTCGGACCCACAAATTCTCAAACTGCTCGCGGTGAGTGTCTGAATCCAGAAAATACTCCCCGCTTGCGCGAGGAGGCCCGGAGTACCCTCAGATACGGCCTTCAGCAGGACTTTTTGGCCCTGAAAGTCAAAGAACATCATTCATCGTTGTTTTTTAGACAAGTTTCTGAACCCATTGGCACTTCCTTTTGAAGGAAATTTGAGAGATTATATTCCTTATAGGCATTAGCCCCCCTAGTAGGGAAAAACGTACCTTTCTGCAGATGCTCTATGATCCGGGCAATCTCATTTGGCCGTAAATTGAAGAAAATCCAGCGGCTATATGCCTTATTCTCCTTGTTTTCGCCGGATGGCATGCTGTAACCTATGCACGTGAAAGCCAAGAACAAAAGGGCATTCCTGGCATAGATCAATATATATGTGGAAGCGATATCTCCACTATAGATGACAAGAAATTTTGGGGCGGTTAGGCAAAAAGCGCACGTGAAAATGAAGTACTTTCAAGGACTGCCATAGAATGGACAGATGTTCACTAAAAGGGTAATAATTTTGTCATTCGGAGCCCGTGTCGGACCCACAAGTTCTCAAACTACTCACGGCGAGCGTCTGAATCCAGAAAATACTCCCCGTTTGTGCGAGGAGGCCCGGAGTACCCTCAGATACGGCCTTAAGCAGGACTTATTGGCCCTGAAAGTCAAAGAACATCATTCGTCGCTGTTTTTCAGACAAGTTTCTGAACCCATTGGCACTTCCTTTTGAAGGAAATTTGAGAGATTATGTTCCTTATAGACATTAGCCCCCCTGGTAGGGACAAACGTACCTTTCTGCAGATGCTCTATGATCCAAGCAATCTCATTTGGTCGTAAATTGAAGAAAATCCAGCGGCTATATGCCTTATTCTCCTTGTTTTCGCCGGATGGCATGCTGTAACCTATGCACGTGAAAGCCAAGACCTAAAGGGCATTCCTGGCATCGATCAATATATATGTGGAAACGGTATCTCCACTATAGAGGACCCGAAAGTTTGGGGCGGTCAAGCAAAAAGCGCACGAGAAAATGAAGTACTTTCAAGGACTACCATAGAATGGACAGATGCTTACTAAGCCGGTCATAATTTTGTCATTAGGAGTCCGTGTTGGACCCACAAGTTCTCAAACTGCTCGCGGTGAGCGTCTGAATCCAAAAAATACTCCCCTCTTGCGCGAGGAGGCCCGGAGTACCCTCAGATACGGTCTTAAGCAGGACTTTTTGGCCCTGAAAGTCAAAGAACATCATTCGTCTCTGTTTTTCAACAAGTTTCTGAACCCATTGGCACTTCCTTTTGAAGGAAATTTCAGAGATTATGTTCCTTATAGGCATTAGCCCCCCTGGTAGGGACAAACGTACCTTTCTGCAGATGCTCTATGATCCGGGCAATCTCATTTGGCCGGAAATTGAAGAAAATCCAACGGCTATATGCCTTATTCTCCTTGTTTTCGCCGGATGGCATGCTGTAACTCATGCGCGTGAAAGCCAAGAACAAAAGGGAATTCCTGGCATAGATCAATATATATGTGGAAGCGATATCTCCACTATAGAGGACAAGAAATTTTGGGGCGGTTAGGCAGAAAGCGCACGTGAAAATGAAGTACTTTCAAGGACTGCCATAGAATGGACAGTTGTTCACTAAAATGGTAATAATTTTGTCATTCGGAGCCCGTGTCGGACCCACAAGTTCTCAAACTACTCGCGGCGAGCGTCTGAATCCAGAAAATACACCCCGTTTGCGCAAGGAGTCCCAGAGTACCCTCAGATACGGCCTTAAGCAGGACTTTTTGGCCCTGAAAGTCAAAGAACATCATTCATCGCTGTTTTTTAGACAAGTTTCTGAACCCATTGGCACTTCCTTTTGAAGGAAATTTGAGAGATTATGTTCCTTATAGACATTAGCCCCCCTGGTAGGGACAAACGTACCTTTCTACAGATGCTCTATGATCCGGGCAATCTCATTTGGTCGTAAATTGAAGAAAATCCAGCGGCTATATGCCTTATTCACCTTGTTTTCGCCGGATGGCATGCTGTAACTCATGCACGTGAAAGCTAAGAACTAAAGGGCATTCCTGGCATCGGTCAATATATATGTGGAAACGATATCTCCACTATAGAGGACCAGAAATTTTGGGGCAGTCAAGCAAAAAGCGCACGAGAAAATGAAGTACTTTCAAGGACTGCCATAGAATGGACACATGCTTACTAAGACAGTCATAATTTTGTCATTAGGAGTCCATGTCGGACCCACAAGTTCTCAAACTGCTCGCGGCGAGCATCTGAATCCATAAAATACTCCCCGCTTGCGCGAGGAGGCCCGGAGTACCCTCAGGTACAGCCTTAAGCAGGACTTTTTGGCCCTGAAAGTCAAAGAACATCATTCATCGCTGTTTTTCAGACAAGTTTCTGAAACCATTGGCACTTCCTTTTGAAGAAAATTTGAGAGATTATGTTTCTTATAGACATTAGCCCCCCTGGTAGGGACAAACTTACCTTTCTGCAGATGCTCTATGATCCGGGCACCTCATTTGGCCGTAAATTGAAGAAAATCCAGCGGCTATATGCCTTATTCTCCTTGTTTTCGCCGGATGGCATGCTGTAACTCATGCGCGTGAAAGCCAAGAACAAAAGGGCATTCCTGACATCGATCAATATATATGTGGAAACGATATCTCCACTATAGAGGACAATGTTTGGGGCGGTTAGGCAAAAAGCGCACGTGAAAATGAAGTACTTTCAATGACTGCCATAGAATGGACAAATGTTCACTAAAAGGGTAATAATTTTGTCAGTCGGAGCCCGTGTCGGACCCATAAGTTCTCAAACTACTCGCGGCGAGCGTCTGAATCCAGAAAATACTCCCCGTTTGTGCGAGGAGGCCCGGAGTACCCTCAGATACGGCCTTAAGCAGGACTTATTGGCCCTGAAAGTCAAAGAACATCATTCGTCGCTGTTTTTCAGACAAGTTTCTGAACCCATTGGCACTTCCTTTTGAAGGAAATTTGAGAGATTATGTTCCTTATAGACATTAGCCCCCCTGGTAGGGACAAACGTACCTTTCTGCAGATGCTCTATGATCCAGGTAATCTCATTTGGCCGTAAATTGAAGAAAATCCAGTGGCTATATGCCTTATTCTCCTTGTTTTCGCCGGATGGCATGCTGTAACCTATGCACGTGAAAGCCAAGAACTAAAGGGAATTCCTGGCATCGGTCAATATATATGTGGAAACGATATCTCCGCTATAGAGGACCAGAAATTTTGGGGCAGTCAAGCAAAAAGCGCACGAGAAAATGAAGTACTTTCAAGGACTGCCTGATGATAGAGGCAAAGGTGTCCCGTCTTTCGATGAGATGGTGGATTTCGCTTTGGTGGAAGTCGACTTTGACGATCCGACTACGAACGTGCGAGGACGTCGCGCCTTAGCAATCGCTAAACCAACTCCGAGAGGTTATTGACCACGCCGGAGCACGATCAACCTGACCACGAGGGTCTGTTTCCTGCGAGCAAACGAAGAACAAGCAAGAAACTAAGATTGCAATCTGGATATTGCGAATATAAGATGAAAGCTTTATTGATCAAGGTGGGGTTCTGTGACGCCTTTGTCTGGTCGTTGAACACAAACGAAGTACGCGAAGTTGCAGCTATGGCGAACTTTTAATCTAAACAAAACCCAAAGTCTAAACGATGCCCTAAGGGCTGTATATATGGAGGAAGAGGGGGGAATTTCGTGGCCCTTGGTGGAGGGGTCCGAAATCAACCCTATCTCTTGTTTCCCCACACATACGGACTCTAAAAATAGCCTATACTTATGTATTTCGAAATTACATGGGCCTGGCCCAATAATAAGGTGACGCAGCACCTAAAATAGCCTCGGGACGAAATTTATGAAGTGGCATCTTGTATATTTCGTCCAAGGCTTCATGCACCCATTATGGTGGCTTCAAAGTCCTGAAATCATCACTTGTAACTCCGTTCTTGTTCCCCTTGTGCATGCCATCATCTCCATGCTTGTTCTTGCTCCAATGTTCATCCTTCTCCAAGCTAGACCCTTCATTTGTAAGCAAAACAAATGTATCCAATTTAGGCAGCATCATATTCTCATGAACATTAGAATCATTACCAAGAAACGAAAGTACCTGGTAATTTAGTTGGCGTGCACGAGCTCTAGTAATTGGTCCAGTATGTATAGCAGCAGGGGCTATGGGTGTAACAATTGTATTGATGTCCTCATCATCCTCCCCTTCTTGAAATGAAGTCGTCCTCGACGAAAGTTCATCTTCCTCACCCAAATAAGGCTTCAAATCTGCAATGTTAAAAGTGGGACTAACCCCAAAATCTGCAGGCAGCTCAAGTTTATATGCATTATCATTTATTTTCTCTAACACCTTAAAGGGACCATCAGCACGTGGCATTAACTTTGATTTGCGCAAATCAGGAAATCTATCCTTACGCAAATGTAACCAAACAAGATCTCCAGGTGCAAACACAACATGTTTTCTACCCTTATCTCCAGCAAGTTTATATTTAGCATTCATCCGCTCAATGTTTTCCTTAGTTAACTCATGCATTTTTAAAATCAATTCAGCACGTTGTTTAGCATCAAAATTAACCTTCTCCGAAGATGGAAGAGGCAACAAATCAATAGGTGCACGAGGTAGGAAACCATACACAACTTCAAAAGGGCACATCTTAGTAGTAGAATGCAATGAACGATTATAAGCAAATTCAATATGAGGCAAGCATTCCTCCCACATTTTCTTATTATTCTTCAAAACAGCCCTAAGCATAGTAGACAACGTTCTATTGACTACTTCAGTTTGTCCATCAGTTTGGGGGTGACAAGTAGTACTAAAAAGCAGTTTAGTCCCCAACTTAGCCCATAAACATCTCCAAAAGTGGCTAAGAAATTTAGTATCACGATCTGAAACAATAGTATTTGGCACACCATGCAAGCGAATAATTTCACGAAAGAACAAATCAGCAACATTAACAGCATCATCGCTTTTATGACATGGTATAAAGTGTGCCATTTTCGAGAATCTATCCACGACAACAAATATGCTATCCCTCCCCTTCTTTGTTCGAGGTAAACCTAAAACAAAGTCCATAGATATATCCTCCCAAGGAACACTAGGTACAGGCAAAGGCATATATAAACCATGAGGATTGAGTCGTGACTTAGCTTTTTGACATGTAGTGCAGCGAGCAATAAAACGCTCAACATCCCGTCTCATCTTTGGCCAAAAGAAATGTGTAGCAAGTACGTCCTCCGTCTTCTTCACTCCAAAGTGTCCCATTAATCCTCCTCCATGCGCCTCCTGCAACAACAAAAGACGAACGGAGCTAGCTGGAATACATAGCTTGTTAGCACGAAACACAAATCCATCGTTAACAACAAACTTGTTCCACATTCTTCCTTCTTTACAATTCTGCATTACATCTTTAAAATCAGCATCATGCACATATTGATCTTTGATGGTCTCCAAACCAAATATTTTGAAGTCAAGTTGTGAAAGCATAGTATAGCGACGAGACAATGCATCAGCAATAACATTTTCTTTTCCCTTCTTGTGTTTAATGACATAAGGGAAAGTCTCAATGAATTCAACCCATTTAGCATGTCTACGATTCAGTTTAGCTTGACTTTTAATATGTTTCAAAGATTCATGATCAGAATGTATAACAAATTCTTTGGGCCATAAATAATGTTGCCATGTTTCTAAAGTCCGAACAAGAGCATATAATTCTTTATCATAAGTAGAATAATTCAGATTAGGCCCACTCAATTTTTCAGAAAAGTATGCAACAGGTTTGCCATCTTGTAATAACACACCTCCTAATCCAATTCCACTAGCATCACATTCAAGCTCAAAAGTCTTATTAAAATCAGCGAACTCCTGCAAAATGTTAGTGACAGCAGGAGGCAAAGAGGAAGGCACGTCCTCGAATGAAAATAATGCCTCTTTGCACACAAAAGCATAGCAAACAGATTTGCTGAAATCTAGCTCATCAATATCAGATTTGGTGGCAAATAAACATGCACTTTTCAATTTAATTTCAGAAGCAACACTAGATGGTTTATTATTAGGCTTCATTTGTTGCTCAAATTCTTTTGCCACAATCTGATTTTCACTCTTAGTCTTCTCCTGTTGTGCTTTATTAGCTCTATTAATATCATCTTTCAAAATGGAATCAGGAGTCATAGGAAGCAAAGTAATATTTTTATCCTTATGAACAAGAGTATAGTGATTGTTTCTACCATGGTGTACAGAATTTTTATCAAATTGCCATGGTCTACCAAGTAATAAGGAACATGCTTGCATAGGTACCACATCACAATCAACATAATCAGCATATGTAGAGATACTAAAATGCACACGAACAGTACGTGTTACCTTAACCTTGCCGCTGTTGTTGAACCATTGGATGTAGTAAGGATGTGGATGTGGTCTTGTGGTGAGAGAAAGCTTCTCCACCATCTCCATGCTAGCCAAGTTGTTGCAGCTCCCTTCGTCTATGATGACGCGCACAGAACATTCCTTCACAACTCCCTTGGTATGGAACAAATTGTGCCTCTGATTTTGCTCAGCTTGTGTGACCTGCACACTCAAAACACGTTGAGCAACTAAACATTCATACCTGTCAGCGTCTTCAGGAGCCATGTATTGCGTCTCATGATCAGAATCATCTCCACCATGTTCTTCACGTGTAATAAGAGCCAAAGTCTCCTCATCATAGTCACTAGCGGACTCATATCCACCATCCGCGGTAGCAATCATCACATGCGGAGATTTGCATTCTCTCGCATAATGACCTCCTCCCTTACAACGACGACAAATAATATCACTTGTGTGCCCTGTTGATGCCATGGAAGAAGAAGAACGCTGTGCAGGCCCCGCAGGTGCGCTCTTGGCAGATAATGGTGGTTGTGCCTGTTTTCTTGTATCACGGCTGGAGGTGGCACCGGATGGAGGTGCTGGTGCAGTTGAAGTAGAAGATGCACGTGGTGTCCATGATGAAGGTCGGCCTGCAGAAAAGTTAGTTCGCCCCAATGCTTGTCGATCCTGCACTTCACGTTCAGCTTTACAAGCAAGATGGAATAAACGAGTGATATTAGTATACTCCTTATAGTCTAGAATGGTCTGAATCTCTCTATTTAATCCACCCAGAAAACGTGCAAGCATAGCTTCATTCTCCTCAACAATACCACATCTAATCATGCCAGTTTGTAATTCCTGATAATATTCTTCTACAGAATTTTTCCCTTGTCTTAAACGCTGCAATTTTTGAAGCAATTCACGTTGATAATATGGTGGAACCCAACGCGTACGCATAGCAGTTTTCAAAGCAGCCCAAGTAGTTGGAATAGGATATAATCTACAATGTTCAGACCACCATACACATGCAAAACTAGTGAAAGCACAAACGGCAGCAGCAACTCGTCTCTCCTCAGGATATTGTAAACATGTAAATCGTTGTTCAGTTTCTAACTCCCAAGTAAGATATATATCAGGAACATATCTACCCTCAAATGGTGGAATATTCAATTTCAGTTTAGGAATATGGACATCATCTCGTACCTGAGGTGGTGGTGCAGGCCTACCATTACGAATATATACCTGAGGTCGACCTGCTGGTGGTGGTACAGGTGGCTGCATGTAGTGTTGATTTTGATCAACCTCATCCTCATAATCTCCCACATAATCATCCTCCTCCGCATCAGCAGCAGGAGCCACAGAAGTATCAACAGCAGCACCAACAGTTTGGCCAAACGCAAGAGGAACACGGCTTGCTCGGCGGAGGTCTGCTTCGCGACGTGGAGGTAGTCATTGTTGTTGTTGTTGGAGAGGTGCGTTAGGTGCAGCGGGTGGTGGTGGTGGAAGACGTGTGAGCAATTCATTAAACTTGTTATCGAGCTTTGTTTCGAACGTCTTCTCAAGGCCAGTGATCTTCTCCATGGCCTCTTCAAAATTGTTCAGCACATCTTGCACCTGTTCAGTCATCATTTGCTGAAACTTATCATGAAGCTCCTTGTTCGATAAATTCTCCCAGTCAATCTCGTCGGCTTGTGATCCTGGCATGGTTAGCAGCAATAGAAACACACAAGAATATGATCCTACAGACTACTAAGAAGTGGTGGTGGTGTATCACAAATCCGTCAAGCAAATCTCAAATTCTTACCAGTTCTTACCCAGCAGCAGGCGGTGATCGGCAACCGTTGTAGTCAAAAACTCTCAAAGCTTGGATAGAGCGATTACCAGGGAGAGTCAAACACACGACGTAGATGTATGTGGAGCTGGGAAGGCTTATAGTATGGTAGCAAAAAGGGTCAGCAATAATCAATTCAGAGATGCAAAGTTGAATAAACGCTCAACGACGGTACTGTGCTGGTCCTAGGCTAGACTGTGCTAGAGACGCGAGCCTAGAACACCAACAAAATCACGGCGCGGCACGTAAACAACGGAAAAGCACACTCTGAATTTTTTTTTCGCTCTTTTTTTTGCGCTGCTTTTTTTTGCGCTCTTTTTTTTGCGCTGCTTTTTTTTTTGCGAAAAATCACTATAATGGCGAGTGTCTCAAAACTCTTCTTAGCTCAAACTGACAGGATGGGCACGAAATTTTTTCGACCAATTTTTTTTTTTGACTGCTCGGACCCAAAAACTGGAAACGGGTCAAAAAAAACTTCCTATAATGGCACCTGTCTCAAAACACTCAGAAACACCTAAAAATAGGATAGCCAGAAAATTTTTCGAAAAATTTTGGGCCTAAACGGAGCGTGGCTACCCGACTTTTTTTTTTCCGAAACCTACTCCGGCAAGGAAACACGAATCGGAAACTAGATGGATCTCGAAAACAACCCTAATAATCAAGGAACTCGGATTGGTGGTGGATATATGGTGGTGGTATATGGCAGCGGTGGTGGTAGTATATGGATATGGATCGGTGGTGGTATATGGACACGGATTGGTGGTGGTATATGGATACGGATCCGGAGCGGTGGTGGTAGATGGCAGGGGCGATGATGATGGTGCGGCGGCGGCGTGACAACTTATGACCAGAACTCGAAACTCTAAAAGACTAGACTCTAAGACCAGCAACTAGACATGACGATGCAACCGCAAATTCAACAAAGCAAAACCCTAAAAAGATTATGCAAAGGCTCAGATTGGTTCGGATATGATGAACTAACCCTAAATTTTTTTTTGTGGCTTTTTCGTGGACTGTAGGTATGAAGAACAGACTCGATCTAAACTACGAAATACTGTAAAATCTCACCGAGCAACCTGGAAATCTGATACCACTTGATAGAGGCAAAGGTGTCCCGTCTTTCGATGAGATGATGGATATCGCTTTGGTGGCAGTCGACTTTGACGATCCGACTACGAACGTGCGTGGACGTCGCGCCTTAGCAATCGCTAAACCAACTCCGAGAGGTTATTGACCACGCCAGAGCACGATCAACCTGACCACGAGGGTCTGTTTCCTGCGAGCAAACGAAGAACAAGCAAGAAACTAAGATTGCAATCTGGATATTGCGAATATAAGATGAAAGCTTTATTGATCAAGGTGGGATTCTGTGACGCCTTTGTCTGGTCGTTGAACACAAACGAAGTACGCGAAGTTGCAGCTATGGCGAACTTTTAATCTAAACAAAACCCAAAGTCTAAACGATGCCCTAAGGGCTGTATATATGGAGGAAGAGGGGGGAATTTCGTGGCCCTTGGTGGAGGGGTCCGAAATCAACCCTATCTCTTGTTTCCCCACACATACGGACTCTAAAAATAGCCTATACTTATGTATTTCGAAATTACATGGGCCTGGCCCAATAATAAGGTGACGCAGCACCTAAAATAGCCTCGGGACGAAATTTATGAAGTGGCATCTTGTATATTTCGTCCAAGGCTTCATGCACCCATTATGGTGGCTTCAAAGTCCTGAAATCATCACTTGTAACTCCGTTCTTGTTCCCCTTGCGCATGCCATCATCTCCATGCTTGTTCTTGCTCCAATGTTCATCCTTCTCCAAGCTAGGCCCTTCATTTGTAAGCAAAACAAATGTATCCAATTTAGGCAGCATCATATTCTCATGAACATTAGAATCATTACCAAGAAACGAAAGTACATGGTAATTTAGTTGGCGTGCACGAGCTCTAGTAATTGGTCCAGTATGTATAGCAGCAGGGGCTGTGGGTGTAACAATTGTATTGATGTCCTCCTCACTGCCATAGAATGGACAGATGCTTACTAAGACGGTCATAATTTTGTCATTACGAGTCCGTGTCGGACCCACAAGTTCTCAAACTGCTCGCGGTGAGCGTCTGAATCCAGAAAATACTCCCCGCTTGCGCGAGGAGGCCCGGAGTACCCTCAGATACGGCCTTAAGCTGGACTTTTTGGCCCTGAAAGTCAAAGAACATCATTCGTCGCTGTTTTTTAGACAAGTTTCTAAACCCATTGGCACTTCCTTTTGAAGGAAATTTGAGAGATTATGTTCCTTATAGGCATTAGCCCCCCTGGTAGGGACAAACGTACCTTTCTGCAGATGCTTTATGATCCGGGCAATCTCATTTGGCCGTAAATTGAAGAAAATCCAGCGGCTATATGCCTTATTCTCCTTGTTTTCGCCGGATGGCATGCTGTAACTCATGCGCGTGAAAGCCAAGAACAAAAGGGAATTCCTGGCATAGATCAATATATATGTGGAAGCGATATCTCTACTATAGAGGACAAGAAATTTTGGGGCGGTTAGGCAAAAAGCGCACGTGAAAATGAAGTACTTTCAAGGACTGCCATAGAATGGACAGATCTTCACTAAAAGGATAATAATTTTGTCATTCGGAGCCCGTGTCGGACCCACAAGTTCTCAAACTGCTCGCGGCGAGCGTCTGAATCCAGAAAATACTCCCCGCTTGCACGAGGAGGCCCGGAGTACACTTAGATACGGCCTTAGGCAGGACTTTTTGGCCCTGAAAGTCAAAGAACATCATTCGTCGCTGTTTTTCAGACAAGTTTCTGAACCCATTGGCACTTCCTTTTGAAGGAAATTTCAGAGATTATGTTCCCTCTAGACATTAGCCCCCCGGTAGGGACAAATGTACCTTTCTGCAGATGCTCTATGATCCGGGCAATCTCATTTGGTCGTATATTGAAGAAAATCCAGCGGCTATATGCCTTATTCTCCTTGTTTTCGCCGGATGGCATGCTGTAACTCATGCGCGTGAAAGCCAAGAACAAAAGGGCATTCCTGGCATCGATCAATATATATGTGGAAACGATATCTCCACTATAGAGGACAAGAAATTTTGGGGCGGTTAGGCAAAAAGCGCACGTGAAAATGAAGTACTTTCAAGGACTGCCATAGAATGGACAGATGTTCACTAAAAGGGTAATAATTTTGTCATTCGGAGCCCGTGTCGGACCCACAAGTTCTCAAACTACTCGCGGCGAGCATCTGAATCCAGAAAATACTCCCCGTTTTTGCGAGGAGGCCCAGAGTACCCTCAGATACGGCCTTAAGCAGGACTTTTTGGCCCTGAAAGTCAAAGAACATCATTCGTCGCTGTTTTCAGACAAGTTTCTGAACCCATTGGCACTTCCTTTTGAAGGAAATTGGAGAGATTATGTTCCTTATAGACATTGTCCCCCCTGGTAGGGACAAACGTACCTTTCTGCAGATGCTCTATGTTCGAGGCAATCTCATTTGGCCGAAAATTGAAGAAAATACAGCGGCTATATGCCTTATTCTCCTTGTTTTGGCCGGATGGCATGCTGTAACTGATGCGCGTGAAAGCCAAGAACTAAAGGGCATTCCTGGCATCGGTCAATATATATGTGGAAACGATATCTCCACTATAGAGGACAAGAAATTTTGGGGCAGTCAAGCAAAAAGCGCATCAGAAAATGAAGTACTTTCAAGGACTGCCATAGAATGGACAGATGCTCACTAAGACAGTCATAATTTTGATATTAGGAGTCCGTGCCGGACCCACAAGTTCTCAAACTGCTCGCGGCGAGCGTCTGAATCCAGAAAATACTCCCCGCTTACGCGAGGAGTCCCGGAGTACACTCAGATACGGCCTTAAGCAGGACTTTTTGGCCCTGAAAGTCAAAGAACATCATTCGTCGCTGTTTTTCAGGCAAGTTTCTGAACCCATTGGCACATCCTTTTGAAGGAAATGTGAGAGATTATGTTCCTTATAGACATTAGCCCCCCGGTAGGGACAAACGTACCTTTCTGCAGATGCTCTATGATCCGGGCAATCTCATTTGGTCGTAAATTGAAGAAAATCCAGCGGCTATATGCCTTATTCTCCTTGTTTTCACCGGATGACATGCTGTAACTCATGCGCGTGAAAGCCAAGAACAAAAAGAAATTCCTGGCATCGATCAATATATATGTGGAAACGATATCTCCACTATAGAGGACAAGAAATTTTGGGGCGGTCAGGCAAGAAGCGCACGTGAAAATGAAATACTTTCAAGGACTGCCATAGAATGGACAGATGTTCACTAAAAGGGTAATAAGTTTGTCATTCGGAGCCCGTGTCGGACCCACAAGTTCTCAAACAACTCGCCGCGAGTGCGCGAATCCAGAAAATACTCCCCGCTTGCGCCTGGAGTCCCGGAGTACCCTCAGATACGGCCTTAAGCAGGACTTTTTGGCCCTGAAAGTCAAAGAAAATCATTCGTCGCTGTTTTTCAGACAAGTTTCTGAACCCATTGGCACTTCCTTTTGAAGGAAATTCATGAGATTATGTTGCTTATGGACATTATCCCCCCTGGTAGGGACAAAAATACCTTTCTGTAGATGCTCTATGATCCGGGCAATCTCATTTGGCCGTAAAGTGAAGAAAATCCAGCGGCTATATGCCTTATTCTCCTTGTTTTCGCTGGATGGCATGTTGTAACTCATGCGCGTGAAAGCCAAGAATAAAAGGGCATTCCTGGCATCGATCAATATATATGTGGAAACGATATCTCCACTATAGAGACAAGAAATTTTGGGGCAGTCAAGCAAAAAGCGCATGAGAAAATGAAATACTTTCAAGGACTGCCATAGAATGGACAGATGTTCACTAAAAGGGTAATCATTTTGTCATTCGGAGCCCGTGTCGGACCCACAAGTTCTCAAACTACTCGCGGCAAGCGTCTGAATCCAGAAAATACTCCCCCTTTGCGCGAGGAGGCCCGGAGTACCCTCAGATACGGCCTTAAGTAGGACTTTTTGGCCCTGAAATTCAAAGAACATCATTCGTCGTTGTTTTTCAGACAAGTTTCTGAACCCATTGGCACTTCCTTTTGAAGGAAATTTGAGAGATTATGTTCCTTATAGACATTAGCCCACCTGGTAGGGACAAACGTACCTTTCTGCAGATGCTCTATGATCCAGGCAATCTCATTTGGCCGTAAATTGAAGAAAATCCAGCGGCTATATGCCGTATTCTCCTTGTTTTCGCCGGATGGCATGCTGTAACTCATGCGCGTGAAAGCCAAGAACAAAAGGGCATTCCTAGCATCGATCAATATATATGTGGAAACAATATCTCCACTATAGAGGACAAGAAATTTTGGGGCGGTTAGGCAAAAAGCGCACGTGAAAATGAAGTACTTTCAAGGATTGCCATAGAATGGACAGATGTTCACTAAAAGGGTAATAATTTTGTCATTCGGAGCCCGTGTCGGACCCACAAGTTCTCAAACTGCACGCGGCGAGCATCTGAATCCAGAAAATACTCCCCGCTTGCGCGAGGAGGCCCGAAGTACCCTCTGATACGGTCTTAAGCAGGACTTTTTGGCCCTGAAAGTCAAAGAACATCATTCGTCGCTGTTTTCCAGACAAGTTTCTGAAGTCATTGGCACTTCCTTTTGAAGGAAATTTGAGAGATTATGTTCCTTATAGACATTAGCCCCCCTGGTAGGGACAAATGTACCTTTCTGCAGATGCTCTATGATCCGGGCAATCTCATTTGGCCGTAAATTGAAGAAAATCCAGCGGCTATATGACTTATTCTCCTTGTTTTCGCCGGATGGGATGCTGTAACTCATGGGCGTGAGAGCCAAGAACGAAATGGCATTCCTGGCATCGATCAATATATATGTGGAAGCGATATTTCCACTATAGAGGACAAGAAATTTTGGGGCGGTTAGGCAAAAAGCGCACGTGAAAATTAAGTACTTTTAAGGACTGCCATAGAATGGACAGATGTTCACTAAAAGGGTAATCATTTTGTCATTCGGAGCCCGTGTCGGACCCACAAGTTCTCAAACTACTCGCGGCGAGCGTCTGAATCCAGAAAATACTCCCCCTTTGCGCGAGGAGGCCCGGAGTACCCTCAGATACGGCCTTAAGTAGGACTTTTTGGCCCTGAAAATCAAAGAACATCATTCGTCGCTGTTTTTCAGACAAGTTTCTGATCCCATTGGCACTTCCTGTTGAAGGAAATTTGAGAGATTATGTTCCCTATAGACATTAGCCCCCCTAGTAGGGACAAACGTCCCTTTCTGCAGATGCTCTATGATCCAGGCAATCTCATTTGGCCGTAAATTGAAGAAAATCCAGCAGCTATATGCCGTATTCTCCTTGTTTTCGCCGGATGGCATGCTGTAACTCATGCGCGTGAAAGCCAAGAAGAAAAGGGCATTCCTAGCATCGATCAATATATATGTGGAAACGATATCTCCACTATAGAGGACAAGAAATTTTGGGGCGGTTAGGCAAAAAGCGCACATGAAAATGAAGTACTTTCAAGGACTGCCATAGAATGGACAGATGTTCACTAAAAGGGTAATAATTTTGTCATTCGGAGCCCGTGTCGGACCCACAAGTTCTCAAACTGCTCGCGGCGAGCGTCTGAATCCAGAAAATACTCCCCGCTTGCGCGAGGAGGCCCGAAGTACCCTCAGATACGGCCTTAAGCAGGACTTTTTAGCCCTGAAAATCAAAGAACATCATTCGTCGCTGTTTTTCAGACAAGTTTTTGAACCCATTGGCACTTCCTTTTGAAGAAAATTTGAGAGATTATGTTCCTTATAGACATTAGCCCCCCTGGTTGGGACAAACATACCTTTCTGCAGATGCTCTATGATCCGGGCAAACTCATTTGGCCGTAAATTGAAGAAAATCAGCCAGCTATATGACTTATTCTCCTTGTTTTCGCCGGATGGCATGCTGTAACTCATGGGCGTGAAAGCCAAGAACAAAAGGGCATTCCTGGCATCGATCAATATATATGTGGAAGCGATATCTCCACTACAGAGGACAAGAAATTTTGGGGCGGTTAGGCAAAAAGCGCACGTGAAAATGAAGTACTTTCAAGGACTGCCATAGAATGGACAGATGTTCACTAAAAGGGTAATAATTTTGTCATTCGGAGCCCGTGTCGGACCCACAAGTTCTCAAATTGCTCGCCGCGAGCATCTGAATCCAGAAAATACTCCCCGCTTGCGCGAGGAGGCCCAGAGTACCCTCAGATACGGCCTTAAGCAGGACTTTTTGGCCCTGAAAGTCAAAGAACATCATTCGTCGCTGTTTTTCAGACAAGTTTCTGAACCCATTGGCACTTACTTTTGAAGGAAATTTGAGAGACTATGTTCCTTATGAACATTAGCCCCCCGGTAGGGACAAACGTACCTTTCTGCAGATGCTCTATGATCCAGGAAATCTCATTTGGCCGTAAATTGAAGAAAATCCAGCGGCTATATGCCTTATTCTCCTTGTTTTCACCGGATGGCATGCTGTAACTCATGCACGTGAAAGCCAAGAACAAAAGGGCATTCCTGGCATCAATCAATATATATGTGGAAACGATATATCCACCATAGAGGACAAGAAATTTTGGGGCAGTCAAGCAAAAAGCGCACGAGAGAATAAAGTACTTTCAAGGAAGGCCATAGAATGGACAGATGCTCACTAAGACTCGCTTGCGCCAGGAGTACTCAAACTGCTCGCTTGCGCCAGGAGTCCCGGAGTACCCTCAAATTCAGCCTTAAGCAGGACTTTTTGGCCCTGAAAGTCAAAGAAAATCATTCATCGTTGTTTTTCAGACAAGTTTCTGAACCCATTGGCACATCCTTTTGATGGAAATTCGCGAGATTATGTTGCTTATAGACATTATCCCCCCTTGTAGGGACAAACGTACATTTCTGCAGATGTTATATGATCCGGGCAATCTCATTTGGCCGTAAATTGAAGAAAATCCAGCGGCTACATGCCTTATTCTCTTTGTTTTCGCCGGATGGCATGCTGTAACTCATGCGCGTGAAAGCCAAGAACAAAAGGGCATTCCTGGCATCGATCAATATATATGTGGAAACAATATCTCAATTATAGAGGACAATAAATTTTGGGGCGGTTAGGCAAAGAGCGCATGAGAAAATGAAGTACTTTCAAGGACTGCCATAGAATGGACAGATGTTCACTAAAACGGTCATAATTTTGTCATTCGGAGTCCGTGTCGGACCCACTAGTTCTCAAACTGCTCGCGGCGAGCGTTCGAATCCAGAAAATACTCCCCGCTTGCGCCAGGGGACCCGGAGTGCCCTCAAATACGGCCTTAAGCAGAACTTTTTGGCCCTGAAAGTCAAAGAACATCATTCGTCGCAGTTTTTTCAGACAAGTTTCTGAACCCATTGGCACTTCCTTTTGAAGGAAATCCGGGAGGTTATGTTGCTTATAGACATTAGCCCCCCTCGTAGGGACAAACGTACCTTTCTGCAGATGCTCTATGATCCGGGCAATCTGATTTGGTCGTAAATTGAAGAAAATCCAGCGGCTATATGCCTTATTCTCCTTGTTTTCGCCGGATGGCATGCTGTAACTCATGCGCGTGAAAGCCAAGAACAAAAGGGCATTGCTGGCATCGATCAATATATATGTGGAAACGATATCTCTACTATAGAGGACAATGTTTGGGGCGGTTAGGCAAAAAGCGCACGTGAAAATGAAGTACTTTCAAGGAGTGCCATAGAATGAACAGATGCTCACTAAGACGGTCATAATTTTGTCATTAGGAGTTCGTGTCGGACCCATAAGTACTCAAACTGCTCGCGGCGAGCGCGCGAATCCAAAAAAATACTCCTCGCTTGCGCCAAGAGTCCCGGAGTACCCTCAAATTCAGCCTTAAGCAGGACTTTTTGGCCCTAAAAGTCAAAGAAAATCATTCGTCGCTGTTTTTCAGACAAGTTTCTGAACCCATTGGCACTTCCTTTTGAAGGAAATTTGCGAGATTATGTTGCTTATAGTCATTATCCCCCCTGGTAAGGCCAAACGTACCTTTCTGTATATGCTCTATGATCCGGGCATTCTCAATTGGCCATAAATTGAAGAAAATCCAGCGGCTATATGCCTTATTCTCCTTGTTTTCGCTGGATGGCATGCTGTAACTCATGCGCGTGAAAGCCAAGAACAAAAGGGCATTCCTGGCATCGATCAATATATATGTGGAAACAATATCTCCACTATAGAGGACAAGAAATTTTGGGGCGGTAAGGCAAAGAGCACACGGGAAAATGAAGTACTTTCAAGGACAACCATAGAATGGACAGATGTTCACTAAAACAGTCATAATTTTGTCATTCGGAGTCCGTGTCGGACCCACAAGTTCTCAAACTGCTCGCGGCGAGCGTCTAAATCCAGAAAATACTACTCGCTTGTGCTACAAGACCCGGAGTGCCCTAAAATACGGCCTTAAGCAGGACTTTTTGGCCCTGAAAGTCAGAGAACATCATTCATCGCTGTTTTTCACACAACTTTCTGAACCCATTGGCACTTCCTTTTGAAGGAAATCCGAGGGATTATGTTGCTTATAGACATTTGCCCCCCTCGTAGGGACAATCGTACCTTTTTGCAGATGCTCTATGATCCGACAATCTCATTTGGTCGTAAATTGAAGAAAATCCAGCGGCTATATGCCTTATTCTCCTTGTTTTCGCCGGATGGCATGCTATAACTCATGCGCGTGAAAGCCAAGAACAAAAGGGCATTCCTGGCATCGATCAATATATATGTGGAAACGATATCTCCACTATAGAGGATAAGAAATTTTGGGGCGGTTAGGCAAAAAGCGCACGTGAAAATGAAGTAATTTCAAGACTGCCATAGAATGGATAGATGTTCACTAAAAGGGTAATAATTTTGTTAGTCGGAGCCTTTGTCGGACCCACAAATTCTCAAACTCCTCGTAGCGAGCGTGTGAATCCAGAAAATACTCCCAGCTTGCGCGAGGTGGCCCAGAGTACCCTCAGATACGGCCTTATGCAGGACTTTCTGGCCCTAAAAGTCAAAGAATATCATTCGTCGCTGTTTTTTAGACAAGTTTCTGAACCCATTGGCACTTACTTTTGAAGGAAATTTGAGAGATTATGTTCCTTATAGACATTAGCCCCCCTGGTAGGGACAAACGTACCTTTCTGTAGATGCTCTATGATCCGGGCAATCTCATTTGGCCGTAAATTGAAGAAAATCCAGCGGCTATATGCCTTATTCTCCTTGTTTTCGCCGGAGGGCATGCTGTAACTCATGCGCGTGAAAGCCAAGAACAAAAGGGCATTCCTGGCATCGATCAATATATATGTGGAAACAATATCTCCATTATAGAGGACAAGAAATTTGGGGGTGGTTAGGCAAAGAGCGCACGAGAAAATGAAGTACTTTCAAGGACTGCCATAGAATGGACAGATGTTCACTGAAACGGTCATAATTTTGTCATTCGGAGTCCGTGTCGGACCCACAAGTTCTCAAACTGCTCACGGCGAGCATTCGAATCCAGAAAATACTCCCCGCTTGCGCCAGGAGACCCGGAGTGCCCTCAAATACGGCCTTATGCAGGACTTTTTGGCCCTGAAATTCAAAGAACATCATTCGTCCCTGTTTTTCAGACAAGTTTCTGAACCCATTGGCACTTCCTTTTGAAGGAAATTCGTGAGATTATGTTGCTTATAGACATTATCCCCCCTGGTAGGGACAAACATACCTTTCTGTAGATGCTCTATGATCCGGGCAATTTCATTTGGCTGTAAATTGAAGAAAATCCAGCGGATATATGCCTTATTCTCCTTGTTTTCGCTGGATGGCATGCTGTAACTCATGCGCGTGAAAGCCAAGAACAAAAGGGCATTCCTGGCATCGATCAATATATAGGTAGAAACAATATCTCCACTATAGAGGACAAGAAATTTTGGGGCGGTTAGGCAAAGAGCGCACGGGAAAATGAAGTACTTTCAAGGACTACCATAGAATGGACAGATGTTCAATAAAACGGTCATAATTTTGTCATTCGGAGCCCGTGTCAGACTCACAAGTTCTCAAACTGCTCACGGCGAGCGTGTGTATCCATAAAATACTCCCCGCTTGCGCGAGGAGGCCCAGAGTACCCTCAGATACGGCCTTAAGCAGGACTATTTGGCCCTGAAAGTCAAAGAACATCATTCGTCGCTGTTTTTTTTGACAAGTTTCTGAACCCATTGGCACTTACTTTTGAAGGAAATTTGAGAGATTATGTTCCTTATAGACATTAGCCCCCCTGGTAGGGACAAACATACCTTTCTGCAGATGCTCTATGATCCGGGCAATCTCATTTGGCCATATATTGAAGAAAATCCAGCGGCTATATGCTTTATTCTCCTTGTTTTCGCCGGATGGCATGCTGTAACTCATGCACGTGAAAGCCAAGAACTAAAGGGCATTCCTGGCATCGGTCAATATATAAGTGGAAACGATATTTCCACAATAGAGACAAGAAATTTTGGGGCAGTCAGGCAAAAAGCGCACGAGAAAATGAAGTACTTTCAAGGACTGCCATAGAATGGACAGATGCTCACTAAGACGGTCATAATTTTGTCATTAGGAGTCCATGTCGGACCCATAAGTACTCAAACTGCTCGCGGCGAGCGCGCGAATCCAAAAAAAATACTCCTCGCTTGCGCCAGGAGTCCCTGAGTACCCTCAAATTCAGCCTTAAGCAGGACTTTTTGGCCCTGAATGTCAAACAAAATCATTCGTCGCTGTTTTTCAGACAAGTTTCTGAACCCATTAGCACTTCCTTTTGAAGGAAATTCGTGAGATTATGTTGCTTATAGACATTATCCCCCCTGGTAGGGACAAACATACCTTTCTGTAGATGCTCTATGATCCGGGCAATTTCATTTGGCTGTAAATTGAAGAAAATCCAGCGGATATATGCCTTATTCTCCTTGTTTTCGCTGGATGGCATGCTGTAACTCATGCGCGTGAAAGCCAAGAACAAAAGGGCATTCCTGGCATCGATCAATATATAGGTAGAAACAATATCTCCACTATAGAGGACAAGAAATTTTGGGGCGGTTAGGCAAAGAGCGCACGGGAAAATGAAGTACTTTCAAGGACTACCATAGAATGGACAGATGTTCAATAAAACGGTCATAATTTTGTCGTTCGGAGTCCGTGTCGGACCCACAAGTTCTCAAACTGCTCACGGCGAGCGTCTGAATCTAGAAAATACTCCCCGCTTGTGCCAGGAGACCCGGAGTGCCCTCAAATACGGCCTTAAGCAGGACTTTTTGGCCCTGAAAGTCAAAGAACATCATTCATCGCTGTTTTTCAGACAAGTTTTTGAACCCATTGGCACTTCCTTTTGAAGGAAATCCGAGAGATTATGTTGCTTATAGACATTATCCCTCCTCATACGGACAAACGTATCTTTCTGCAGATGCTCTATGATCCGGGCAATCTCATTTGGTCGTAAATTGAAGAAAATCCAGCGGCTATATACCTTATTCTCCTTGTTTTCGTCGGATGGCATATTGTAACTCATGCGCGTGAAAGCCAAGAACAAAAGGGCATTCCTGGCATCGATCAATATATATGTGGAAACGATATCTCCACTATAGAGGACAAGAAATTTTGGGACGGTTAGGCAAAAAGCGCACGTGAAAATGAAGTACTTTCAAGGACTGCCATAGAATGGACAGATGCTCACTAACACGGTCATAATTTTGTCATTAGGAGTCCGTGTTGGACCCATAAGTACTCAAACTGCTCGCGGCGAGCGCGCGAATCCAAGAAAACTCTCCTCGCTTGCGCCAGGAGTCCCGGAGTACCCTCAAATTCAGCCTTAAGCAGGACTTTTTGGCCCTGAAAGGCAAAGAAAATCATTCGTCGCTGTTTTTCAGACAAGTTTCTGAACCCATTGGCACTTCCTTTTGAAGGAAATTTGCGAGATTATGTTGCTTATAGACATTATCCCCCCTGGTAAGGACAAATGTACCTTTCTATAGATGCTCTATGACCCGGGCATTCTCAATTGGCCGTAAATTGAAGAAAATCCAGCGGCTATATGCCTTATTCTCCTTGTTTTTGCTGGATGGCATGCTGTAACTCATGCGCGTGAAAGCCAAGAACAAAAGGGCATTCCTGGCATCGATCAATATATATGTGGAAACAATATCTCCACTATAGAGGACAAGAAATTTTGGGGCGGTTAGGCAAAGAGCACACGGGAAAATGAAGTACTTTCGAGGACAACCATAGAATGGACAGATGTTCACTAAAACGGTCATAATTTTGTCATTCGGAGTCCGTGTCGGACCCATAAGTTCTCAAACTGCTCGCGGCGAGCGTCTGAATCCAGAAAATACTCCTCGCTTGCGCTAGGAGACCCGGAGTGCCCTCAAATACGGCCTTAAGCAGGACTTTTTGCCCCTGAAAGTCAAAGAACATCATTCGTCGCTGTTTTTCAGACAAGTTTCTGAACCCATTGGCACTTCCTTTTGAAGGAAATCCGAGAGATTATGTTTCTTATAGACATTATCCCGCCTCGTAGGGACAAACGTACCTTTCTGTAGATGCTCTATGATCCGAGCAATCTCATTTGGTCGTAAATTGAAGAAAATCCAGCGGCTATATGCCTTATTCTCCTTGTTTTTGCCGGATGGCATGCTGTAACTCATGCACGTGAAAGCCAAGAACTAAAGGGCATTCCTGGCATCGGTCAATATATATGTGGAAACTATATCTCCACTATAGAGACAAGAAATTTTGGGGCAGTCAGGCAAAAAGCGCACGAGAAAATGAAGTACTTCCAAGCACTGCCATAGAATGGACATATGCTCACTAAGACGGTCATAATTTTGTCATTAGGAGTCCGTGTCGGACCCATAAGTACTCAAACTACTCGCGGCAAGCGTGCGAATCCAATAAAATACTCCTCGCTTGCGCCAGGAGTCCTGGAGTACCCTCGAATTCAGCCTTAAGCAGGACTTTTTGGCCCTGAAAGTCAAAGAACATCATTCGTCGCTGTTTTTCAGACAAGTTTCTGAACCCATTGGCACTTCCTTTTGAAGGAAATTCGCGATATTATGTTGCTTATAGACATTATCCCCCTGGTAGGGACAATCGTACCTTTTTGTAGATGCTCTATGATCCGGGCAATCTCATTTGGCCGTAAATTGAAGAAAATCTAGCGGCTATATGCCTTATTCTCCTTGTTTTCGCCGGATGGCATGCTGTAACTCAAGCGCCTGAAAGCCAAGAACAAAAGGGCATTCCTGGCATGGATCAATATATATGTGGAAACAATATCTCCACTATAGAGGACAAGAAATTTTGGGGCGGTTAGACAAAGAGCGCATGGGAAAATGAAGTACTTTCAAGGACTGCCATAGAATGGACAGATGTTCACTAAAACGGTCATAATTTTGTCATTCGGAGTCCGTGTCGGACCCACAAGTTCTCAATCTGCTCGCGGCGAGCGTCCGAATCTAGAAAATACTCCCCGCTTGCGCCAGGAGACCCAGAGTGCCCTCAAATACGGCCTTATGCAGGACTTTTTGGCCCTGAAAGTCAAAGAACATCATTCATCGCTGTTTTTCAGACAAGTTTCTGAACCCATTGGCACTTCCTTTTGAAGGAAATCCGACAGATTATGTTGCTTATAGACATTAGCCCCCCTCGTAGGGACAAACGTACCTTTCCGCAGATGCTCTATGATCCGGCAATCTCATTTGGTCGTAAATTGAAGAAAATCCAGCGGCTATATGCCTTATTCTCCTTGTTTTCGCCGGATGGCATGCTGTAACTCATGCGCGTGAAAGCCAAGAACAAAAGGGCATTCCTGGCATCGATCAATATATATGTGGAAGCGATATCTCCACTATAGAGGACAAGAAATTTTGGGGCGGTTAGGCAAAAAGCGCACGTGAAAATTAAGTAATTTCAAGGACTGTCATAGAATGGACAGATGTTCACTAAAAGGGTAATAATTTTGTCAGTCGGAGCCTTTGTCGGACCCACAAATTCTCAAACTGCTCGCAGCGAGCGTGTGAATCCAGAAAATACTCCCAGCTTGCGCGAGGTGGCCCAGAGTACCCTCAGATACGGCCTTAAGCAGGACTTTTTGGCCCTAAAAGTCAAAGAATATCATTCGTCGCTGTTTTTTAGACAAGTTTCTGAACCCATTGGCACTTACTTTTGAAGGAAATTTGAGAGGTTATGTTCCTTATAGACATTAGCCCCCCTGGTACGGACAAACGTACCTTTCTGCAGATGCTCTATGATCCGGGCAATCTCATTTGGCCGTAAATTGAAGAAAATCCAGCGGCTATATGCCTTATTCTCCCTCTTTTCGTCGGATGGCATGCTGTAACTCATGCACGTGAAAGCCAAGAACTAAAGGGCATTCCTGGCATTGGTCAATATATATGTGGAAACGATATCTCCACTATAGAGGACAAGAAATTTTGGGGCAGTCAGGCAAAAAGCGCACGAGAAAATGAAGTACTTTCAAGGACTGCCATTGAATGGACATAGGCTCAGTAAGACGGTCATAATTTTGTCATTAGGAGTCCGTGTCGGACCCATAAGTACTCAAACAGCTCGCGGCGAGCGCGCGGATCCAAAAAAATACTCCTCGCTTTCGCCAGGAGTCCCGGAGTACCCTCAAATTCAGCCTTAAGAAGGACTTTTTGGCCCTGAAAGTCAAAGAACATCATTCGTCGCTGTTTTTCAGACAAGTTTCTGAACCCATTGGCACTTACTTTTGAAGGAAATTGGAGAGATTATGTTCCTTGTAGACATTAGCCCCCCTGGTAGGGACAAACGTACCTTTTTGCAGATGCTCTATGATCCGGGCAATCTCATTTGGCCGTAAATTGCAGAAAATCCAGCGGCTATATGCCTTATTGTCCTAGTTTTCGCCGGATGGCATGCTGTAACTCATGCGCGTGAAAGCGAAGAACAAAAGGGCATTCCTGGCATCGATCAATATATATGTGGAAACAATATCTCCACTATAGAGGACAAGAAATTTTGGGGCGGTTAGGGAAATAGCACACGGGAAAATGAAGTACTTTCAAGGACTGCCATAGAATGGATAGATGTTCACTAAAACGGTCATAATTTTGTCATTCGGAGTCCGTGTTGGACCCACAAGTTCTCAAACTGCTCGCGGCGAGCGTGTGAATCCAGAAAATACTCCCCTCTTGCGCGAGGAGGCCCAGAGTACCCTCAGATACGGCCTTAAGCAGGACTTTTTGGCCCTGAAAGTCAAAGAACATCATTCGTCGCTGTTTTTCAGACCAGTTTCTGAACCCATTGGTACTTACTTTTGAATGAAATTTGAGAGATTATGTTCCTTATAGACATTAGCCCCCCTGGTAGGGACAAACGTACCTTTCTGCAGATGCTCTATGATACGGGCAATCTCATTTGGCTTTAAATTTAAGAAAATCCAGCGGCTATATGCCTTATTCTCCTTGTTTTCGCCGGATGGCATGCTGTTACTCATGCACATGAAAGCCAAGAACTAAAGGGCATTCCTGGCATTGGTCAATATATATGTGGAGACGATATTTCCACTATAGAGGACAATAAATTTTGGGGCAGTCAGGCAAAAAGCGCACGAGAAAATGAAGTACTTTCATTCGGAGCCTGTGTCGGTCCCACAAGTTCTCAAACTGCTCACGGTGAGCGTCCGTATCCAGAAAATACTCCCCGCTTAAGCCAGGAGGCCCGGAGTACCCTCAAATACGGCCTTAAGCAGGACTTTTTGGCCCTGAAAGTCAAAGAACATCATTCGTCGCTGTTTTCAGACAAGTTTCTGAACCCATTGGCACTTCCTTTTGAAGGAAATTCGCGAGATTATGTTTCTTATAGACATTATCCCCCCTGGTAGGGATAAACGTACCTTTCTGCATATGCTCTATGATCCGGGCAATCTCATTTGGCCGTAAATTGAAGAAAATCCAGCGGCTATATGCCTTATTCTCCTTGTTTTCGCTGGATGGCATGCTGTAACTCATGCGCGTGAAAGCCATGAACAAAAGGGTATTCCAGGCATCGATCAATATATATGTGGAAACGATATCTCCACTATACAGGACAAGAAATTTTGGGGCAGTCAGGCAAAAAGCGCACGAGAAAATGAAATACTTACAAGGACTGTCATAGAATGGACAGATGCTCACTAAGACGGTCATAATTTTGTCATTAGGAGTCCGTGTCGGACCCATAAGTACTCAAACTGCTCGCGACGAGCGCGCGGATCCGAAAAAGTACTCCGTGCTTGCGCCAGGAGGCCCGGAGTACCCTCAAATTCAGCCTTAAGCAGGACTTTTTGGCCCTGAAAGTCAAAGAACATCATTTGTCGCTATTTTTCCGACAAGTTTCTGAACCCATTGGCACTTCCATTTGAAGGAAATTCGCGAGATTATGTTGCTCATAGACATTATCCCCCCTAGTAGGGACAAACGTACCTTTCTGCAGATGCTCTCTGATCCGGGCAATCTCATTTGGCCGTAAATTGAGGAAAATCCAGCGGCTATATGCCTTATTCTCCTTATTTTCGCCGGATGGCATGCTGTAACTGATGCGCGTGAAAGCCAAGAACAAAAGGGCATTCCTGGCATCGATCAATATATATGTGGAAACGATATCTCTGCTATAGAGGACAAGAAATTTTGGGGCGGTTAGGCAAAAAGCGCACGTGAAAATGAAGTACTTTCAAGGACTGCCATAGAATGGTCAGATGTTTACTAAAAGGGTAATAATTTTGTCATTCGGAGCCCGTGTCGGACCTACAAGTTCTCAAACTGCTCGCGGCGAGCATCTGAATCCAGAAAATACTCCCCGTTTGCGCGAGGAGGCCCAGAGTACCCTCAGATACGGCCTTAAGCAGGACTTTTTGGCCCTGAAAGTCAAAGAACATCATTCATCGCTGTTTTTTAGACAAGTTTCTGAACCCATTGGCACTTCCTTTTGAAGGAAATTTGAGAGATTATGTTCCTTATAGACATTAGCCCCCCTAGTAGGGACAAACATACCTTTCTGTAGATGCTCTATGATCCGGGCAATCTCATTTGGCCGTAAATTGAAGAAAATCCAGCGGCTATATGCCTTATTCTCCTTGTTTTTGCCGGATGGCATGCTTTAATTCATGCATGTGAAAGCCAAGAACTAAAGGGCATTCCTGGCATCGGTCAATATATATGTGGAAACGATATCTCCACTATAGAGGACAAGAAATTTTGGGGTAGTCAGGCAAAAAGCGCACGAGAAAATGAAGTACTTTCAAAGACTGCCATAGAATGGACAGTTGGTCACTAAGACGGTCATAATTTTGTCATTAGGAGTCCGTGTCGGACCCATAAGTACTCAAACTGCTCGCGGCAAGCGCGCGGATCCAAAAAAATACTTCGCGCTTGCGCCAGGAGGCCTGGAGTACCCTCAAATTCAGCCTTAAGCAGGACTTTTTGGCCCCGAAAGTCAAAGAACATCATTCGTCACTGTTTTTCAGACAAGTTTCTGAACCCATTGGCACTTCCTTTTGAAGGAAATTCGCAAGATTATGTTGCTTATAGACAATATCCCCCCTGGTAGGGACAAACATACCTTTCTACAGATGCTCTATGAACCGGGCAATCTCATTTGGCCGTAAATTGAAGAAAATCTAGCGGATATATGCCTTATACTCCTTGTTTTCGCCGGATGGCATGCTGTAACTCATGCACGTGAAAGCCAAGAAGAAAAGGGCATTCCTGGCATCGATCAATATATATGTGGAAACAATATCTCCACTATAGAGGACAAGAAATTTTGGGGCGGTTAGGCAAAGAGCGCACGGGAAAATGAAGTACTTTCAAGGACTGCCATAGAATGGACAGTTGTTCACTAAAACGGTCAAAATTTTGTCATTCGGAGTCCGTGTCGGACCCACAAGTTCTCAAACTGCTCGCGGCGAGCGTCCGAATCCAGAAAATACTCCCTGCTTGTGCCAGGGGGCCCGGAGTACCCTCAAATACGGCCTTAAGCATGAATTTTTGGCCCTGAAAGTCAAAGAACATCATTCGTCGCTGTTTTTCAGACAATTTTCTGAACCCATTGGCACTTCCTTTTGAAGGAAATCAAAGAGATTATGTTCCTTATAGACATTAGCCCCCCTCGTAGGGACAAACGTACCTTTCTGCAGATGCTCTATGATCCGGACAATCTCATTTGGTCGTAAATTGAAGAAAATCCAGCGGCTATATGCCTTATTCTCCTTGTTTTCGCCGGATGGCATGCTGTAACTCATGCGCGTGAAAGCCAAGAACAAAAGGGCATTCCTAGCATCGATCCATATATATGTGGAAACGATATCTCCACAATAGAGGACAAGAAATTTTGGGGCGGTTAGGCAAAGAGCGCACGGGAAAATGAAGTACTTTCAAGGACTGCCATAGAATGGACAGATGTTCACTAAAACGGTCATAATTTTGTCATTCGGAGTCCGTGTCGGACCCACAAGTTCTCAAACTGCTCGCGGCGAGCGTCTGAATCCAGAAAATACTCCCCGCTTTCGCCAGGAGACACGGAGTACCCTCAAATACGGCCTTAAGCAGGACTTTTTGGCCCTGAAAGTCAAGGAACATCATTCGTCGCTATTTTTCAGACAAGTTTCTGAACCCATTGACACTTTCTTTTGAAATAAATCCAAGAGATTATGTTGCTTATAGACATTAGCCCTCCTCGTAGGGATAAACGTACCTTTCTGCAGATGCTCTATGATCCGGGCAATCTCATTTGGCCGTAAATTGAAGAAAATCCAGCGGCTATATGCCTTATCCGGATGGCATGCTGTAACTCATGCACATGAAAGCCAAGAACTAAAGGGCATTCTTGGCATCGGTCAATATATATATGGAAACGATATCTCCACTATAGAGGACAAGAAATTTTGGGGCAGTCAGGCAAAAAGCGCACGAGAAAATGATGTACTTACAAGGATTGCCATAGAATGGACAGATGCTCACTAAGACGATCATAATTTTGTCATTAGGAGTCCGTATTGGACCCATAAGTACTCAAACTGCTCGCGACGAGCGCGCGGATCCAAAAAAATAGTCTGCACTTGCACCAGGAGGCCCGGAGCACCTCCAAATTCAGCCTTAAGCAGGACTTTTTGGCCCTGAAAGTCAAAGAACATCATTCGTCACTGTTTTTCAAACAAGTTTCTGAACCCATTGTTACTTCCTTTTGAAGGAAATTCGCGAGATTATGTTGCTTATAGACATTATGATGTGGAGCATCCTTCCATCATCCCCATGGACTCTACATCAACACATCCAACCTCACAAGGACCTATGACTCGAGCACGTGCAAGAGCTCTTGAAACCAAGGTGACATCACTCCTCTCACAATTCACTTTCGATTCACATGAGACATGGTTACTACCTCAAACGGAAACGCTATGCATACTCAGGTACCAAGGAGTTCACCGTGAAGAAGCTAGGAAGCAAGGAGAACCGGAAGCAGAAGACATGTATGAAGACGGAGAGGAAAAAGAACCAAGGACCAGGATGGCCGGACGATCCGGACGGCGGCCCGGACGATCCGGACAGAGCCCGGACGATTCGGACCCCGTCCCGGACGATCCAGCTAACTCATCCGAAGACACCCGAAGCTCAAACCTGAAGCCGGATCATCCGGACCCAGTCCTGGATCATCCGGGCCCTGCCCGGACATCTGGACCCCCAGCCGGACATCCGGCCCTGCGCCACCACCAGCCGGACATCCAGCTCATTTGGGCCTCCACCCGGACCATCCGGACCAGCCCGGATCATCCGGCCCCTGGCCCGGATCATCCGGCCAGCGCCTGCGCGCGCGTGTTGGGCTGAGCCCATGTACCCCTTCGCCCCCTAGTCTATTTATAGGACCCCCTCTCCTCACTTTGAGACTTAGCATTGGATTAGCTCATATTTGTGTGAGAGCCTTTGCTCATCCACTTGGTTACTTCTCCTCGGAGCTCACGACCTCTTCGGAGAAGATCCCCCAAGCGGATTCAAGACCCCTTCTAGGGAAGAACATCAAGGCTTCCTCTCGGAGAAGAACGGTTCCTTTGTATCCTTACCTTTGTTGATCTTGAACCATGTGCTACCTTATGTGTGTGATGATCTAGCGCTTGTGTGATCGATTCCTTGTTGGTTGAGTGATTCTCTCTCGTTTCCCCCGTGTTTTTCCTTTGTGCTTCCGCGTGTTCTTCGTGATTCCCCGTAGGATCCACTCCAAACGTGAAAGATCGACGCTATAGGGTTCCACCCTACATCATATGGTATCATGAGCCATGTTGATCACGTTTTTGGAGCCCCTACCCCGTGTTTTCTAGCTTGATTTTGTTGTTTTCGTCCTAAATCCGAAAATCCCCACCAAAAATAACCCCAAATTTTTTTTGTGATTTGTTGGTTTTGTTGATGTTTTGTTGATTTTGATCCGTGGATTCGGTGTGTAACTCATGGATCTTGCTTTTCCCCACCTTCTCCCCCTCGAAATCCATCCAAAATCCGCGAAATCGTCGAATTTCTCGCTGTTTTCGAGTTCTTCCCGAGCAGTTCCCGACCGCGATTGACCTGCGCGGATCATCCGGACCCTGTCTCGGATCATCCGGACACACCCGGATCATCCGGCTCCTGGCCCGGATCATCCGGCTTCCTTTGCCGAAATTGCATTTCTGCAGTACTCCACCACCACCACCTACGCCTACATACCTCCCCACCCCAACCACCACCACTTCCACCTGCCAAAACCCCGCGACACAACCTCCGTACTACGATTCGACTTTGGGTTCGAGAATTTGAGTTGATATTTCCATGTCCTATTGTGTTTCGGCTATTTAGGTGCGGTGGGACATCAACAACAAACGCTCATTTTCATCGACTACTCATCTTCGCTGCGGACGGTAACTTCGACGACATCTTTGTCATACCTTGCAATTGCATTGATAACCATCATACACCATCTTTTGCGTTGCTTACCCATCGAGACTAGCCATTGAGTATTGCCAGCAACGTGACTTGTGCACATTAGTAAGCATACTCCATATCATACATACCATCGTGGTGCATATCTCGGAATCAACTTGTGTGTCACAAAGTTGTCATCGCATACACAATTGCTATCTTGGTTCGTGTAGTTTGCATAAGAAAAGAGCTCAAAAGAGAAAGAGCCACTCAAGATTTTAAGCAAAGAGGAAAGATAAGCAAAGAGCTTATAAGCAAGAACCATAGCATCATACTACATTAAGATTGTCATATAAGATCATCTTGGATCATTGCACCGAAATACCATACATATAGCATACTCGGGATAGAGATCGTTGCATTTTTGCCTAGTAGGTTGTGCACAAGCTCCGTATCCGCCTATTGTGCAATCGTGCTAGAGTCTCTCTAGTATTGTGCAACAAGAGCATTTTCGTGGATTCCACATTTTGGCTCACTTTTGGTTTAGACAATCCCATTTATCTATTTGCGTGTGTGTTTCCGTGTACCATTACTTGCTTGGTCTACTTGTTGCATTTGCGAATTTGCGAATCTTTTTCAACATTTTTGAGTCAAGCTAACGATTGCAATCAATTTTGTGCCACCATCCTAACCAAGCTCCACCAAAAGCTTTTACTTGTGTAGGTGTGAGAACCGACAAGGATTGGTACCAATAGTGCTATTTCATTGTCCGCATTTGAGTGAACTTGATTCATCTTCAACTTCGGTCAAAGGTACATTGGTATTAGTTCTTCTCCTTCTACCACTCACAATTTGCTTGAAATGATGGATAGGCCAAGTACTTCTACAAACCCACTCTTCATTGAGCAAGACGACGACATGTCATCATACGCCACCAAGAGCCACCTCTTTGGCGCACAACGAGCGTTGCATCAAGAGCAACAAGCAATGAACGACCGCATCGACAACTTCACTACTGATTTACGACTCTCCGAGCAACGTACAAGAGACTTCTTTGACAACAAGCTCGACACGCACAAGCAAGAGAACGATGCAAGAATGGACGAGATCCGAGCTTTGTTGGTGAACCGGCCTCCTTCTACATCCTCATACTCAAGACGGAGCCACTCAAGTCGGCAATCCGACGACTCCTTCTCCGGCACAAGTACACCGTCATCGAACACTCTTCGACGAGCCGCGCATCAAGATCGTCATGCATCTCGCAACCCGCTACACGACAAGCATTCATAAGAGCAAATCGATGAACAAGTTCCTCGTCCTCAGTCAAACCAAGTAGCATTTTCTCAAGCTCAAGAACGAAAATGTCGGTGTACTAGAGTAGGGGTACCCTAGTATCCCGAACTTGTGCACGGGCAGTCATAGCACCCCGCGGCAAGGCTTGCTGGGTGACCGCCAAGGTCCTCCGTGGTTCCTCTGGAGCCGTTCAAGAACAAAGTATTCAAGACAAGACCTCGGCAAGAGGAGCTTGCCGGGAAGGCCAACCGAGGCATTGAAGATAGGGAGACAAGGCCCCGGCAAGAGGAGCTTGCCGGGAAGGCCGACCAAGGCATCTCCAATACGGATATGTAGATCTCCTACCATTGTAACCGACTCTGTGTAACCCTAGCCCTCTCCGGTGTCTATATAAACTAGAGGGCTTTAGTCCGTAGGACACAACATACATTACAACAATCATACCATAGGCTAGCTTCTAGGGTTTAGCCTCCTTGATCTCGTGGTAGATCCACTCTTGTAATACACATCATCAATATTAATCAAGCAGGACATAGGGTTTTACCTCCATCAAGAGGGCCCGAACCTGGGTAAAACATCGTGTCCCTTGTCTCCTGTTACCATCCGCCTAGACGCACAGTTCGGGACCCCCTACCCGAGATCCGCCGGTTTTGACACCGACATTGGTGCTTTCATTGAGAGTTCCTCTGTGTCGTCACCGATAGGCTTGATGGCTTCTTCAATCAACAATAATGCTGTCCAAGGTGAGACTTTTCTCCCCGGACAGATCTTCGTATTCGGCGGCTTCGCACTGCGGGCCAATTCACTTGGCCATCTGGAGCAGATCGAAAGCTGCGCCCCTGGCCATTAGGTCAGGTTCGGAAGCCTAAACTTCACGGCCGATGTCTGCGGGGACTTGATCTTCGACGGACTTGAGCCACAGCCGAGCGTGCCGTGCTGTCACGATGGGCATGATTTAGCTTTGCCGCCTGACAGTGCCTTGGTGGCGACACACGAATCCGCTCCGACCCTTAGTCCGGAGCCGATCACGCAGATCGAGGACCGGTGGCTGGACACCACCTCGGGGGATGCAACTTCCACGGCGATGGAGCCAAACACTGACCTTGTCCCCTGTAAAGCTCGTGACTCTGAGGCGCCGGACTCCCTGCCGGAATCCGAACCTCCTGCACCCCTGCCAATCGAATCTGATTGGGCGCCGATCATGGAGTTCACTGCCGCGGACATCTTCCAACACTCACCCTTTGGCGACATCTTAAATTTGCTAAAACATCTCTCGCTATCCGGAGAGCCTTGGCCGGACTATGGCCAGGATGGTTGGGATGCGGACGACGAAGAAATTCAAAGCCCACCCACCACCCACTTTGTAGCCACTGTCGACGATCTAACCGACATGCTAGACTATGACTTCGAAGACATCGACGGTATGGACGACGATGCCGGAGACGAACAAGAACCAGCGCCTACAGGGCACTGGAAGTCCACCTCGTCATACGATATATACATGGTGGACACCCCAAAAGATGGGAACGGCGAGGAAGCAGCGGAGGTAGATTCCTCAAAGAAACAGCCCAAGCGCCGACGTCAGCCGCGCCGCTCTAAATCCCGCCATAGTAAGAATGGAGATTCCGGCACAGGAGACAATAACACCCCAGAAAGTGCCGAAGACAATCCCCTCCAGCAAGATTCAGCGCAGGAGGATGCAGAACCAAGCCCTCACGAGAGAGCGGCAGACGAAGAGGTCGAGGATGATGATTACATACCTCCCTCCGAAGACGAGGCAAGCCTCAACGACGACGAATTCGTCGTGCCGGAGGATCCCGTCGAACAAGAGCGTATTAAACGCAGGCTTATCGCCACGGCAAATAGCCTAAAGAAAAAGCAGCAGCAGCTTGAAGCTGATCAAGACCTGCTGGCCGACAGATGGACCGAGGTCCTCACGGCCGAAGAGTATGAACTCGAACGCCCCTCCAAGAGCTACCGAAAACGCAAGTTGCTCCCCCGATTAGAGGAGGAAGCATACATACCTTCATCACCAGCGCATAATACGGCCGACCGACCACCCCGTGGTCGCGACAGAGAGGCATCCAGGCCCTCCACCAAGACCGTACCCCGGCACCGCTCTAAAAGCGCGAAGCCAAGAGGGAACGCGCCGGACTTGTGAGATATATTGGAGGCGCCGCACACCCGCTATGCTTCACTGACGGAGTAATGGATCATCAAATCCCGGAAGGGTTTAAACCCGTAAACATTGAATCCTACGATGGCACAACAGACCCCGCGGTTTGGATCGAAGATTATCTCCTTCACATCCATATGGCCCGCGGCGACGATCTCCACGCCATCAAGTATCTCCCACTCAAGCTTAAAGGACCAGCTCGGCATTGGCTTAACAGCTTGCCCGCAGAGTCAATTTGGTGTTGGGAAGACCTGGAAGCCGCATTCCTCGACAACTTCCAGGGCACATATGTGCGACCACCAGATGCCGATGACCTAAGCCACATAATTCAGCAGCCAGATGAATCGGCCAGACAGTTCTGGACACGGTTCTTAACAAAGAAAAATCAAATCGTCGACTGTCCGGATGCAGAGGCCCTCGCAGCCTTCAAACATAACATCCGTGACGAGTGGCTAGCCCGGCACCTAGGACAGGAAAAGCCAAAATCCATGGCAGCCCTCACATCCTTAATGACCCGCTTCTGTGCAGGAGAAGACAGCTGGCTAGCTCGCAGCAACAACCTCAGTAAAAATTCTGGCAGTCCGGATACCAAGGACCACAATGGCAGGTCGCGTCAAAGCAAAAATAAACGCCGCGTTAACGGCGACCACAAGGAGGATACGACAGTCAACGCCGGATTCCGAGGCTCTAAACCCGGTCAGCGGAAGAAGCCATTTAAAAGAACCACTCCGGGTCCGTCCAATTTGGACCGAATACTCAACCGCTCATGCCAGATACATGGCACCTCCGAAAAGCCAGCTAACCACACCAACAGAGATTGTTGGGTATTCAAGCAGGCACGCAAGTTAATTGCCGAAAACAATGACAAGGGGCTGCATAGCGACGATGAGGAAGAGACCCGGCCGCCGAACAGTAGAGGACAGAAGGGTTTTTGATGCGGAGCATCCCACGTTCATCCCCATGTACATTCCGACTACTCCCCAAGCCCTAAGGATACATAAGATGAGACCTCGACTATGCGCCATTGGACACAAGGTGAATTCGCTCCTCTTCGAACCGTCACTTTCCGCATGTGAGACATGGCTACTACCTCATGCATGGACCTTGCATACACTCAGGTACAACCAAGATGACCATGGAGAATCCAAGGACCAAGGCCAAGCATGGAAGAGAAGACGGAAGAAAGAAGGAAGAAGAAGATGGAGCGGCTGCTGGAGCCAGGCCGGACATCCGGACCGACGTCCGGATCATCCGGGCCCAGCCGGATCATCCGGACCCTCCCCCGGATCGTCTGGGTAACCATGCCCGAAGACACCCGAAGCTGCTCGACGAAGCCGGATCATCCGGACGCTCACCCGGATCATCCGGACCCCCGACACCCGGATCATCCGGGCCACCATCCGGATCATCCGGACCCCGCGTGCGTGCGTGACTTGGGCCGAAGCCCGTGTACCCCTTCGCCCCTCACTTACCCCTTCGTGGCTTAGCACTATAAATAGACCACCTCCTCCCCATTTTGAGGGGAAGCGTTGATTTAGCTCAAGTTAGAGATAGAGCTTCGCTCATCCATCGGATCTCCTCCTCGTGAGAGACCGCGGCCTCTTCGGAGTAGATCCTATCGGATTCAAGACCCCCATTGTGGGAAGATCCCCTTGTGGATTCAAGCCCTCCTCACGGAGAAGATCGGTTACCTTTGTATCCTTACCTTTGTTGACTTTGGATCTCGTGTATCTCTTTGTGTTCTTCGACCTAGCACTTGTGTGACCGATTCCTTGTTGGTTGAGTGTTTTCCCTCGTTCCTCCCCGTGATTTCTTCGTGTTCTTCCGCTTGTTCTTCGTGTCTCCCCGTAGGATCCACTCCAAACGTGAAAGATCGACGCTATAGGGTTCCACCCTACATCATCTTGGTATCATGAGCCACGTTGATCACGTTTTGGAGCCCCTACCCCGTGTTTTCTAGCTTGATTTTGTTGATTTCGTCCTAAATCCGAAAATCCCCACCAAAAATAGCCCCCCAAATTTTTTGTGATTTGTTGGTTTGATGATGTTTTGTTGATTTTGATCCGTGGATTTGCTTGGTTTCAAGTGGATCTAGCATTTCCCCAAGTTTCCCCACCTTCCATCCACGAAATCCCTCAAATTTTGCCCCGAAAATCATCCATTTCCGCCCAAAAATTCGTCCCCGGGAGGAAATCCCGAGCAGTTTGACCTGCCCGGATCATCCGGACTTTCTCCCGGATCATCCGGACACCTCCCGGATCAGCCGGACCCTCTCCCGGACGTCCGGATACCCCACGCACCCAGAAAATAGAACCGGAGCTAACGAACCCGGATCATCCGGATGTACACCCGGATCATCCGGACCTAGCCCGGATCATCCGGACCTCCTCCCGGATGTCCGATTAACCCTGACACTGACTTGGCTGAAATCTTGTTTTGGCCGTAACTAATTCATCCGAACTCCGTGTTTGACGTTCTTTAGCTCGTTTTGAAGCTATTGACATCCCCCATCCCACAAAAATACCACCAACACCATTTGACACCATAAAATTTTCGGAATTTTGGCATCTTTGCCTAGGGCTTCCACCACATCATCCGCATTACCACCACCAACTTCCACAACCTAACCCATTTTGTTCCCCATTGCATATGTGGGTTTATGAGTCGTGATTAGAGTCTCCTAAGGTGTTTCGGCTACTTAGGGACGATTACTTCTTCATCAACCACCACCACCACCACTTCCACATAACCTTCCCACCATACACTTATGATAACCCAACTTTACCCAATTCTTGTTTGAGCTTGTTCGAGTTGTGGCTTGTGTCTCCTAAGGTGTTTCGGCTACTTAGGGACGACAACTTCAACTTTGACACGTGTATAGCCCGTCATCCCACCTCCGCATTGCCTAGTGCACACCACCACCGCTCTCCGCTACCACCATTTTGACATTTGACGTGTGAGATTTTGAGTTCGCGGTTTTTCCGTTTCCTAAGGTGTTTCGGCTACTTAGGGACGAGTCTCCATCAGCTTGGTATCTACATCAAGAACACCGCTACTCATCATCGCCGGACGGTAACCTCCATATCATCTTGGTATTGTGGTATCCCTCCATTGTGTATTCCCTTGCCATTGCATTGTTAACCTCTAGCCTTACTTTTGCGTCGCTTGCCTATCGAGACTAGCCATTTGAGTATTGCCGGCAACGTTACTTGTGCACATTAGTGGTCCGTACCTTCCATTGCATACATACCTATATCATCGTGGTGCATATATTGCTATCATATCTTGTGTCACAAGTTTGTTCCCGCATATACACAATTGCAATCTTGGTTTGTGCATTGTGCAAAAGTGGCCATAGAAAAAAAAGAGAAATAAAGCTTTTAAGCAAAAGAGAAAGAGAGCAAAGAAGCTTGTAAGAAAGTGCCATAGCATCATACCACATTGCATATAAGATTGTCATATCCGATCATCTTGGATCATCTTGAGAGAAACACCGGGAACCATACATACATAGCATACTTGGGATAGAAGTTTGTCCATTTTGCATCTTATAGGTTGTGCATAAGTGTCGTATCCGCCTATTGAGCAATCGTGCTAGCGTCTCTCTTGAGTTGTGCAACGCGAGCGTTTTCCATGGATTCCACATTTTGTGCTCATTCCTTGGTTGCACGACCCCATTTATCTATCCGTGTGTGCGTTTCCGTGTGCCTTCCATATTGCTATTGGTCTACTTGTTTCGCTTGCGAATTTGTGAATCTCTTTCAACATTATTGACTCTTGCTAACATTTTGCATTAAATTTTTATGCCACTATCCTCACCGAGCTCCACTATAAGCTTTACTTGTGTAGGTGTGAGAACCGACAAGGATTGGTACCATTAGTGCTATTTCATTGTCCGCATTTGAGTGAACTTGATTCATTGTCAACATCGGTCAAGGTACATTGGTATAAGTTCTTCTCTTTCTCCCACTCATATTTGCTCGAGTCTTGTGATGGATAGGCAAGGCATTTCCTCTCCGGTCTACGACAACAACGACGGCGTGAACAACTACATCACCAAAAGGTCCATCTTCGGACTACAACACGAAATGCAAGGAGCACAATCAAGATTGCAAGAGCGCATTGAGAACATCTCCATCGACATTTTCCACTCCGAAGCAAGGAAAAGGGACTACATCGACAACAAGCTTGCCGCACAAAAGGAGGAGCAAGATGCGAGGATGGAAGAGATTCGGGCCTTGATCAAGTCTTCTTCCACTTCATCATCCTCAAGACGACGACGGTCAAGCCACAAGTCTTCGGAGCGCGAAAAAGATGCAAGTGCAAATCGTCCTCGTCCACATCTACATGGGGACCACCATCACGTTCGTGATTAACATCGTCATGAAGGGCAAGTCACCTCCAAGCATCATGTGCACGACAACGACGAACGACATCTACTACGAGCTCAAGCACGACAACGACATAATCATCATGAAGATGCTCCACAAGCGCAAATGCACAAGTCCCAACAAGCCCTACTTCACGCCAAGTCGAAGCTTCATAAGCACAAGAGAAGACCGCGAGACGAGCACCACCAAGACGGCGCTACGGATACAACAACCACTTCGGCATCTTCGCCAAGTGCAATCAAGGCATCTTCGCCTTTGGACGTACGGCATCTTCGCCTACTTCCCACGTGTACGCCTACATCGACTTCATCAAGTCCAAGGCGACCACCTACGAGCGAGGGCGACACTTCCATCTTCGGAAGCCCCTCAAGGAAGATGGACGAGCATGGGAAACTCCCTTCGGTCATGGAGATGAATTACGAGGTGCCACATCATATGGACCTCCAACAACAAGACGGCGACAAGAATGTCGAGCAAGGGCCATCCCCTTCGACCACGGCGACGAGCGCGAACCTCTTCAACAAAATGAAGACGGCGCCCACATTGGACTCCTCCTCCGAGTCAAGCTACGCGACCGCGCATGGAGACATTTGCACCTACATCTCTCCGACACCCACATATGTCGAGATGCCCCAAGTGCCATGTGAGGAGAGCCACCACCACATGAGTGACAGGAGTGACTCCACCATACGTGACATTGAGAGCATTTCCGATGAGAGGATGAGTGTGACCACCACTAGCCCCACACATGAGAGCATGCCACACATCCTACGTGAGGTTGAGTGCCATTTGAGTGACTCCACCAACCATGTGAGTGAGAGCATCCTTGAGGGAGTGAGTGAGCCACAACACTTAGTGAGTGAGGTAGTTGACACGGCATGTGAGGCCACCATGATTTCTAACGACTTACCCTCTACTCCTAGTGTGTTTTCTTCTTTGGTGCTAGGTCTCCTACATGACGACATGCCTATCCTCGACGAGTCCATCCCTCCAATGGAAACACCGATGGCCATGGTGGACGATGATACACACCCCACATGGTTCCATCAATATGAAGATGACAACGAGTGGATCTTCAACACCTCACCTACAACACATGAGCGACGCTCCAAAGGTAACATAGGTGATGGTGCTTCTCTTGTCCCACTAGTGGACTCTCTTGACATTGATTGCTCCCATGATGTTGACCCACCTATTACCATGCTTCATGCTAGTGCGACTTCCTCATGTCTTGACTTACCTATTTATGATGAATATGATGATGAGCATGTTGAGTTGCCTAGTTGTGATGCTATGCTCCATAGGATATCATGTGAAAATTCTTTTGGTCACATCATGTTTGACAACCCATTGAACTTGTCATATGCTATGAGTGAGATCTCCCATATTGCATCATTACAATCTCAACATAGTAACTATGCATGCCCCATTAAAATCAATCCCATTTGCACTTATGGCATAGATGACGAGATGATGGTCATTGGCTTTTGCTTCTCTTGTGATGATATTGCCATGCTTCCTTTACATGATTTGTGCAATTCATCTACTATGTCATGCCATGATCACATTGTTTCGAATATGCATTGTTTTGGATGTTTTCAATATTCTCCATGTGATGTTGTTACTCATGCTCATGAGGAGACCCCCATAGTTTCCTCATACATATTAGGAGATCTTGATGCATTCCATACTTTGCATGATTCCCACGATTGCGTGCACCTTATGCATTCCATGAATAACAATGCTCTAGATAATTCTCATGATGCATTACACAATTTGAGTCTCCATTATGACATACATAATAACAAACCTCTCATGATGGATGACATGTTTCTATATCACACATCTCATTTATTTGAGCATTGTCTATTTTGTGCTAACCGACACATGCATGTGCGCATTATCATGGATGATGTGTACATCTACCACGCACACACAATTTTTCCTTTGTCTTTGTTTTGTGTAGGTACTCATGTATACTCGTCAACCTCTCAATCCCAAGAGTTGACGAAATGAGCTCTTGAGAGCAACGACGGCTTGGGATCCCGTGGACTATCCTTACCACCGTCCCCTTCGCGCAAGGACTACGCGCAACTCCTCTACTTGGCTCTCACACGGCTATGGGCCATTTACCACTTCTCACATTATGCTCATTTTACCGTGTTCACTTTGCGTGCTATGCTTGCTCCTATGCCTTTGCCATGCAATTGTGACCCTTGCTTGTATTTACCCATGATGCACCATTATGATATTCCTATGTGTATTTGCATGCTTGGTGGAGATCCTTGTTGCTATTGCCATGTTTATCATGTGCCCCATGCTATTGTTGATTCTTGTGTTGGGAGAGTCATGATGACCCATTGCTATTTACATATGGCCTCTCGCCAATACATTCATGCCATTCTACTCATATCTTGCTTTTATGCTTGTGATATGTCATGTGCATTATTCATGCCCACTATTTGCACCAATGACATATTTGCCATGATTCCTTCTAGTATGTTGCATCTTCGCACTACTAGCTTGCTTGATTTGATTGCTATGATTGCTTGCTATGTTGCATCACCCATGTTCCACTATTACTTGCTTTCTTGGGTTGATGACATATATGCTCATGCCTCTCACATGATATATCTTGATTATTGTCTCTTGTGTCCATTAGTTGCCTCTTTCATATCCACTTGTATTGAGTGCAACCATCCTATGCTTATTGATCTTGGAGACTTTGACACCTTACTTGTGATGCATGCTTGTTTGATTGAGCCTATTGCACTTGGTTGTTCTTGCATCATATGCCTCCATACTAGGACACGCTCCCTTGTACTTTCTTATGACGAGCATGATGCATACACTTGTTGGGTATATTACCACTCGAATGATAGGTCTTGCATGTCCACTAACCTCATTTGATTTTCCAAGTGTTTGTCATGTTCTTTCGTTTTGAAGGATTCACAAGGCGATGCCGTTATGCGACAACTTGGTCATGCGAAGGCATACATGATGTGCGACACCAACATTTTCGACATTCTCATAAAGGTGAACTCCTTCCCTTTGAGCCATCCTCAAGTTTGCATATTGGATGGGTCACTCTTTCATTGTTGTCTCCTTCTTGTTGTCTACATGATACATCTCGCGAACGGAAGAGCGACATTGGAGATTGGCTCTATGGACCTTCACATTGAGGAGCGCTCACACTTATTGGATGCACCTTCGGAATTCCACTCATGCCACGACATCGAGCATTGGTACACCAACACCTCCATATTTGTTGATTGTGCTCATACATGTCATGCTCGATGGACATACCATACTCACCACAAGTTTGCACCCTATGCATGGATTGACTCACATTATGCTTGCCTTGTTGCATCTATTTCCATGACATCCATGATATATGAGCTTGTGCACTTCCTAAGCAAATTTGTTGTGATCTTCCTTGATGGCATATTCATACATGATGATCATATTGTCCACCATCAATTGCCTGATAGCTTACACATATTGAGCATCCATTGCCATATTCATGCTATTGATGAACCGTCTCTCTATGACATCATTTTGCACAATGGTATAATTTGTCGCTTTGTGCACCATGCTAATTATCCCATGAATGCTTTGCATATCATTCTATATCATCTTGATAAGCTTCATGCGCTTTGTCATGCACTATCCATTCGCACGGACTCACGCTTAATTGATGGACACTTTGTGTGCGCTAACCATTGTATTTCCAAGTGTACTTTGTGTTTGCTCATTTTGCATGTACCACATACCGGAGACACCTTGGAGTACTTGGATTGCGCAATGCCTTCACCTACGTCCCACTACAAGTCCGTCCACGACACCCGTTTCCATGGTGATGAGGATCACGATTCGAGGTCGGATCTTTCACAAGGGGGGGAGATGATGCGGAGCATCCCACGTTCTTCCCCATGTACACTCCGACTACTCCCCAAGCCCTAAGGATACATAAGATGAGACCTCGACTATGCGCCATTGGACACAAGGTGAATTCACTCTTCTTCGAACCGTCACTTTCCGCATGTGAGACATGGCTACTACCTCATGCATGGACCTTGCATACACTCAGGTACAACCAAGATGACCATGGAGAATCCAAGGACCAAGGCCAAGCATGGAAGAGAAGACGGAAGAAAGAAGGAAGAAGAAGTTGGAGCGGCTGCTGGAGCCAGGCCGGACATCCGGACCGACGTCCAGATCATCCGGGCCCAGCCGGATCATCCGGACCCTCCCCCGGATCGTCTGGGTAACCTTGCCCGAAGACACCCGAAGCTGCTCGACGAAGCCGGATCATCCGGACGGTCACCCGGATCATCCGGACCCCCGACACCCGGATCATCCGGGCCACCATCCGGATCATCTTGACCCCACCTGCGTGCGTGACTTGGGCTGAAGCCCGTGTACCCCTTCACCCCTCACTTACCCCTTCGTGGCTTAGCACTATAAATAGACCACCTCCTCCCCATTTTGAGGGGAAGCGTTGATTTAGCTCAAGTTAGAGATAGAGCTTCGCTCATCCATCGGATCTCCTCCTCGTGAGAGACCGCGGCCTCTTCGGAGTAGATTCTATCGGATTCAAGACCCCCATCGTGGGAAGATCCCCATGTGGATTCAAGCCCTCCTCATGGAGAAGATCGGTTACCTTTGTATCCTTACCTTTGTTGACTTTGGATCTCGTGTATCTCTTTGTGTTCTTCGATCTAGCACTTGTGTGACCGATTCCTTGTTGGTTGAGTGTTTTCCCGCGTTCCTCCCCGTGATTTCCTCGTGTTCTTCCGCTTGTTCTTCGTGTCTCCCCGTAGGATCCACTCCAAACGTGAAAGATCGACGCTATAGGGTTCCACCCTACATCAGTTTTCCCCCACAAGTGCGGACGGTAAACATGATATACGCAACCCATATACCCAAGAGGGAGCGGAAGCGTGCACTAAGGGACGTATACGCGATGGAGCCAGTCGCCCCGAAGTTCAATCCATGGTCCTCTTGTCCGATCACTTTCGATCGAAGAGACCATCCAACCAGCATCTGCCACGGCGGATTCGCCGCATTGGTTTTAGACCCAATCGTCGATGGATTTCACCTCACGAGAGTCCTGATGGACGGCGGCAGTAGCCTGAACCTGCTTTATCAGGATACAGTGCGCAAGATGGGCATAGACCCCTCAAGGATTAAACCTACAAAGACGACCTTTAAAGGTGTCATACCAGGTGTTGAAGCTAATTGTACATGCTCAGTCACGCTGGAAGTGGTCTTCGGATCCCCGGATAATTTCCGGAGCGAGGAGTTAATCTTCGACATAGTCCCGTTCCGTAGCGGCTATCACTCTCTGCTCGGACGAACCGCGTTTGCAAAGTTCAACGCGGTGCCGCATTACGCATACCTCAAGCTCAAGATGCCAGGCCCTCGTGGAGTCATTACGGTTAACGGAAATACGGAACGCTCCCTCCGAACGGAGGAACATACAGCGGCTCTCGCGGCAGAAGTACAGAGCAGCCTTCTAAGGCAATTTTCGAGTCTGGCCGTTAAACGGCCGGACACGGCCAAACATACCCGGAGCAACATCAACCAAGACCACCTGGCACGTTCCGAGCACGCGTAGCAATGCGGCCCCAACCCCAGCCCTCGCATGATTGCAAGACCAACCCTCCGCGTACATCATTACGCTCTGGAGATACCATGGGTCTAGGGGGAGGGGCACGACCACAACAGACCTAGAGTGCGGCTCGACCGCACCAGGGGCTCACAAGTGTGTCTCTCTTTTTTTCTTTTTTCTATTTTCCTTCTTTGTATACACAGGACTCCGTTCATCAGAGGCCCTGCCCGGCGGCGAACCCGCCGAACTCATGATGCAACAGCCAGGGAGGGAAAAAGGCTGCGACGAACACTCAGGTGGTCTCCATTATGAGCATTAAAATTCGATTATATACACCAGTCCGCAGCCCACCCCTGGAGGGGGACATGTTTATTTAGTGCAATCCCTTGCTTACCGCACTATTTGTATCCTTCCGCACTCATAGCAGAATTCCTTGAATAAATAATGCAGCACCTTTTGCCTGTAATCGCATTACTTTACATATATGTTCACTAATGACATCTTGCACCCGTATATTTTGGTACGGCCGAATACACCAGGGGCTTATGTTCCCCGCATTATGGTGTGATAAGTCCGAACACTTCCACAAGTGTGGCACCCCGAACTTATAGCATTATATGATTCGGCTCCGAATCATGTCTTGGGTCAATAGTTGGGTTTGCCCGGCTTGCACGTTTTGGTGCCTTACGTTCCGTTCTGTCGGCTAAGGTGGCACTGGGAGAACCACTGCGATTGCGCCCCGGTAGAGCTGGGCGAGCGCCTCAGTGGAGAAAGCTAAAACTGGCTGGCATGATAAGTCGAGAGACTGGTCGCTGTTCGAGAGGTCTTTTCGGGTCCCTAAAGACTTATGCCGCTTCGAGCGAAGTACCGGATAATGTCCGACGAAGGCGTGGATAGCGCCCCGAATTCGGTCTTCCGAATACTAGGGGCTTCGCCGAAATTTAAAATTATAGAATTCTATGGCTAAGTGAGAGTGTTCAAGCATTATAAGTCCGATTGCCTTGTTCGTTGTGTTGAGCGCCTCCCTAGATGGACCCAAAAATGGGAACAAGAGTGCTCAAGTTTATCCCGAACACCCCAGCACTAGTGGCACGGGGGCTGAAGCCAACGACTTGCCATCTCTCAGATTTTATAAATGGCCGCACAGAAGGTAATATTTTAAATTAAACAAGCGTTGCTTAGCGCATATGAACAAAGTTTTCAGCGCACAGGATAATACATAGCGAGTTTACTCAATAATTACATCTCTGGGGCACTCATCCGTTATATTGCGGGCACCCTTCAGGACAGTCTTATAGTACATTTCGGGCGTACGATACTCCTTCCCCGCTGGCGGCGGATCAGTGAGAAGCCTCTCCGCATCCAGCCTGCCCCAGTGCACCTTTGTGCGGGCAAGGGCCCGATGAGCACCTTCAATACAGGCGGAGCGCTTGATGACCTCCACCCAGGGGCACGCATCCACCAGCCGCCGCACGAGGCCGAAGTAGCTCCCACGCATGGCCTCTCCAGGCCACAGCCGAACTATGAGGCCCTTCATGGCCTCCTCAGCTACCTTGTGGAGTTCGACCAGCTGCTTCAGCTGGTCGCTAGGGGGCACCGGATGGACGACCTCATCATACTGAGACCAGAAGACCTTCTCCGTTGAGCTCCCCTCCTCACCACGGTAGAATGCGGCGGCATCGGATACACTGCGAGGCAAATCTGCAAACGCCCCTGGAGAGCTCTGAATTCGGGTAAGTGTTAGGTGGTTTACATTAACATGCTTGCTTTGCATGAAAAATGCCTTACCCGCCGCTATTTTCTTCACATCTTCCACCTCCTGAAGGGCCTTACGGGCCTCGGCCTTGGCGGACTTGGCACTTTCGAGAGCCGAGGCGAGCTTGGACTCTTGAGTCTTTGAGTCGCGCTCCAAACTCTCATGCTTCTCCATGAGAGCCTGGAGCTCTTGCCGCACCTCCGCCACCCGCGCCTCCTGCTTCTCTCGCTCTGCCCGTTCCGCGGCCGCATTGCGTTCGGCCGCGGACACAGCCTCCTTAAGGGTTGGCACCTCGTTCGTGGCCCCTGTAGTACCCATGTTATCCTTGTTATTCTTTTATTGCAACCTAAATCCTTTTCTGTAAGGTAACTATTCAAAGTGGTGTTACTCACCTTCTTTGCCCTCGAGCTGCTTCTTGGCACGGCCGAGCTCTTGCTCGGACCGCTCGAGATCTTGCTTTAACGCACCAACCTCCGCAGTCAGTGCGGCAGAGGTCAGCAGCGCAGACTGCAAACCCATATTGACATACTTTTTAGCAACCCTGCGTATATCTTTTTAGATCCTTAGTCCGGCTTTTCTTTCCAAACACCGAACCGAGCATCAGGGGCTACTGTCTATGCGGTATTACATTACATAATTTTAACTTCTTACCTCAAAGCCTGTTAGAAGGCTACTGCAGGCTTCGGTCAGCCCGCTCTTGATGAGCTAAACCTTCTGAATCACCACACTCATAATAGTGCGGTGTTCTTCCTCGATGGAAGCTCCTTTGAGCGCTTCCAGCAAGTTGTCGGGCGCCTCCGGTTGGACGGAGGCCGCCGGCGTCACGGTCTTGCCCTTCTTGCGAAGGGGCCGCCTGCCGGACTCCGGAACCACTGCGGGTTCCTGTGTGGAGTCCGGCGCAAAGTCCGGGAAGCTGCCTTGCGGCGCCTCCGGAGCCTCCTCCTGATGGGTCCCTTCCTGGGATCCCACCTCGGCGTCCTCAGTGGCGCGAGGGGTGGAGGCCGTCGGGATGGAATCCACATCCGACGGAGCCAACGACCCGCTCGATGAAGCGGGGAGATCATCATCGGCCGGACTGCAGGCAGTATGTGGCATTAGAAGGACGCTATGTGACATAAAAAGAAATTATAAATCATTCAGGAATCCGGATACTTACGGTCTCGCCGGAGGCCTGGCCCTTGAAGGCCATTCTTCGCTGCCAACGTTGGTGTTCGAAGAGATGTCCGGGGGAATAGTTCTTCCCCTCTTGGACCCTTCGGCCTCCCCTATTGGGGAAGCCTTCCTCTTCCTCTCTCGCTCCTCTGGGAGAGAGTCTTCTTCCTCCTCCTCATCTTTGGGGGAGGAGTCCGCCTCGGAGCCGTCGGAGACCTGAAAACGGGAACTCTTTCGAGTACCTGTGGCCACCTTCTTGGCCTTCTTCTCCGGCACTACATGCGGTACCGGAACCAGCAGCCCCGCTAGACGGGCGTCTACTGGGTTTTCTGGCATGGGAGCCGGGCAGACGAGCTGCTCCGCCTTCTTCATCTAGTCCTGTCAAAGGAAAAGGGAGATTGAAACCCGCTTAGAATCAAACTATTAACGACAAGTGTCCCGTAAAGGGGTAGAATCACTTACCTCGTCAGCTGGACGCTGTGAGTGAAATCCGCGATCTTCCATCGCGGATGCGGGGGCTTCGGCGCCCTTAAACAGCACCCTCCAGGCGCCTTCGTACGTCGTGTCGAAGAGCCCTCTCAACGCCTGGTGCTGTTCCGGATCGAACTCCCACAGATTGAATACCCGCTCTTGGCATGGGAGAATCCGGCGGACGAGCATGACTTGGACCACGTTAACCAGCCTGAGCTTCTTGTTCACCAGCTTCTGGATACAAGCTTGGAGTCCCGTCAGCTCCTTCGAATTACCCCACAGCAAGCCCTTCTCTTTCCAGGAGGTGAGCTGCGTAGGGATACCAGATCTGAACTCGGGGGCCGCCGCCCACATAGGGTTGCGCGGCTCGGTGATATAGAACCACCCCGACTGCCACCCCTTGACGGATTCCACGAAGGCCCCTTCGAACCAAAGGATGTTGGGCATCTTGCCCAACATGGCGCCTCCGCACTCCGCTTGAGTGCCCTTCACTACCTTCGGCTTGACATTGAAGGTCTTGAGCCACAAGCCAAAGTGGGGCTGGATGCAGAGGAAGGCCTCGCACACGACGATAAACGCCGAGATGTTGAGGATGAATTTCGGCGCCAGATCATGGAAATCTAGGCCGTAGTAGAACATGAGCCCCCAGACAAAGGGGTGAAGTGGAAAGCCCAGTCCGCGGAGGAAGTGGGGAAGGAAAACGACCCTCTCATGGGGCCTGGGGGTGGGGATGAGCTGCCCCTCGTCGGGCAGCCGGTGCGCGATGTCGCTGGAGAGGTATCCGGCGCTTTGCAGTTTGGCGATGTGCTCCTCCTTAACAGTGGAGGCCAACCATTTACCTCCTGCTCCGGACATGGTTGGAGAAGGTTGAGACGAGATGCGCGAACTTGGGCGCTGGAGCTCGAGTGCGCGGAGATGGATAAGCAAAGGAGGAAGAAGGCGTAGGTGAAAAGGTGAATCCTTATCCCTTATATATAGGCGGACGAAGACTACGCGTCCCCACTAGCCTGATAAAACTTGCTTATCTCCCAAGCGCCACCATCAATGGCGCGGTTGGGTTACTGATAGAGGCAAAGGTGTCCCGTCTTTCGATGAGATGATGGATATCGCTTTGGTGGAAGTCGACTTTGACGATCCGACTACGAACGTGCGAGGACGTCGCGCCTTAGCAATCGCTAAACCAACTCCGAGAGGTTATTGACCACGCCGGAGCACGATCAACCTGACCATGAGGGTCTGTTTCCTGCGAGCAAACGAAGAACAAGCAAGAAACTAAGATTGCAATCTGGATATTGCGAATATAAGATGAAAGCTTTATTGATCAAGGTGGGGTTCTGTGACGCCTTTGTCTGGTCGTTGAACACAAACGAAGTACGCGAAGTTGCACCTATGGCGAACTTTTAATCTAAACAAAACCCAATGTCTAAACGATGCCCTAAGGGCTGTATATATGGAGGAAGAGGGGGGGGGGGGATTTCGTGACCCTTGGTGGAGGGTTCCGAAATCAACCCTATCTCTTGTTTCCCCACACATACGGACTCTAAAAATAGCCTATACTTATGTATTTCGAAATTACATGGGCCTGGCCCAATAATAAGGTGATGCAGCACCTATAATAGCCTCGGGACGAAATTTATGAAGTGGCATCTAGTATATTTCGTCCAAGGCTTCATGCACCCATTATGGTGGCTTCAATGTCCTGAAATCATCACTTGTAACTCCGTTCTTGTTCCCCTTGCGCATGCCATCATCTCCATGCTTGTTCTTAATCCAATGTTCATCCTTCTCCAAGCTAGGCCCTTCATTTGTAAGCAAAACAAATGTATCCAATTTAGGCAGCATCATATTCTCATGAACATTAGAATCATTACCAAGAAACGAAAGTACCTCGTAATTTAGTTGGCGTGCGCGAGCTCTAGTAATTGGTCCAGTATGTATTGCAGCAGGGGCTGTGGGTGTAACAATGGTATTGATGTCCTCATCATCCTCCCCTTCTTGAAATGAAGTCGTCCTCGACGGAAGTTCATCTTCCTCACCCAAATAAGGCTTCAAATCTGCAATGTTAAAAGTGGGACTAACCCCAAAATCTGCAGGCAGCTCAAGTTTATATGCATTATCATTTATTTTCTCTAACACCTTAAAGGGACCATCAGCCCGTGGCATGAGCTTTGATTTGCGCAAATCAGGAAATCTATCCTTACGCAAATGTAACCAAACAAGATCTCCAGGTGCAAACACAACATGTTTTATACCCTTTCTCCAGCAAGTTTATATTTGGCATTCATACGCTCAATGTTTTCCTTAGTTAACTCATGCATTTTTAAAATCAATTCAGCACGTTGTTTAGCATCAAAATTAACCTTCTCCGAAGATGGAAGAGGCAACAAATCAATAGGTGCGCGAGGTAGGAAACCATACACAACTTCAAAAGGGCACATCTTAGTAGTAGAATGCAATGAACGATTATAAGCAAATTCAATATGAGGCAAGCATTCCTCCCACATTTTCTTATTATTCTTCAAAACAGCCCTAAGCATAGTAGACAATGTTCTATTGACTACTTCAGTTTGTCCATCAGTTTGGGGGTGACAAGTAGTACTAAAAAGCAGTTTAGTCCCCAACTTAGCCCATAAATATCTCCAAAAGTGGCTAAGAAATTTAGTATCACGATCTGAAACAATAGTATTTGGCACACCATGCAAGCGAATAATTTCACGAAAGAACAAATCAGCAACATTAACAGCATCATCGCTTTTATGACATGGTATAAAGTGTGCCATTTTCGAGAATCTATCCACGACAACAAATATGCTATCCCTCCCCTTCTTTGTTCGAGGTAAACCTAAAACAAAGTCCATAGATATATCCTCCCAAGGAACACTAGGTACAGGCAAAGGCATATATAAACCATGAGGATTGAGTCGTGACTTAGCTTTTTGACATGTAGTGCAGCGAGCAATAAAACACTCAACATCCCGTCTCATCTTTGGCCAAAAGAAATGTGTAGCAAGTACGTCCTCCGTCTTCTTCACGCCAAAGTGTCCCATTAATCCTCCTCCATGCGCCTCCTGCAACAACAAAAGACGAACGGAGCTAGCTGGAATGCATAGCTTGTTAGCACGAAACACAAATTCATCGTTAACGACGAACTTGTTCCACATTCTTCCTTCTTTACAATTCTGCATTACATCTTTAAAATCAGCATCATGCACATATTGATCTTTGATGGTCTCCAAACCAAATATTTTGAAGTCAAGTTGTGAAAGCATAGTATAGCGGCGAGACAATGCATCAGCAATAACATTTTCTTTTCCCTTCTTGTGTTTAATGACATAAGGAAAAGTCTCAATGAATTCAACCCATTTAGCATGTCTACGATTCAGTTTAGCTTGACTTTTAATATGTTTCAAAGATTCATGATCAGAATGTATAACAAATTCTTTGGGCCATAAATAATGTTGCCATGTTTCTAAAGTCCGAACAAGAGCATATAATTCTTTATCATAAGTAGAATAATTCAGACTAGGCCCACTCAATTTTTCAGAAAAGTATGCAACAGGTTTGCCATCTTGTAATGACACACCGCCTAATCCAATTCCACTAGCATCGCATTCAAGCTCAAAAGTCTTATTAAAATCAGGAAGTTGGAGTAAAGGAGCATGTGTCAACTTATCTTTCAATACCGAGAAGGCTTCTTCCTGTGCGGTACCCCAAAGAAAAGGCACATCTTTCTTTGTAAGCTCATTGAGAGGTGCAGCAATGGTGCTGAAATCTCTCACAAAACGCCTATAGAATCCAGCGAGGCCAAGAAAACTCCTCACTTGTGTGACCGTTTTGGGTTGCGGCCAACTCTCAATAGCTTCAATCTTGGCTTTATCAACTTCAATTCCCTGTGGAGTAACAACATAGCCAAGAAAAGATACTCGGTCGGTGCAAAAGGTGCACTTCCCAAGGTTACCAAACAAACGTGCATCACGTAGAGCAATAAAAACAGCACGTAAATGTTCCAAATGTTCTTCCAAAGATCTGCTATAAATCAATATGTCATCAAAGTAAACAACCACAAATCGTCCAATGAAAGCAAGTAAAACTTCGTTCATTAATCTCATGAAAGTACTAGGTGCATTAGTTAACCCAAAAGGCATGACTAACCACTCATATAATCCAAACTTAGTTTTAAATGCTGTTTTCCATTCATCTCCCAATTTCATACGAATTTGATGGTATCCACTACGCAAATCAACTTTGGAGAATATTGTAGAGCCACTCAATTCATCAAGCATATCATCGAGCCTAGGAATAGGATGACGATAACGAATAGTAATATTATTAATGCCTCTACAATCAACACACATACGTGATGTACCATCCTTTTTTGGCACTAGAATAATAGGAACATCACAAGGACTAAGGGATTCGCGTATATAACCTTTGTCGAGAAGCTCTTGTACTTGACGCATAATCTCCTTCGTCTCCTCTGGATTGGTACGGTATGGTGCACGGTTTGGCAGTGAAGCACCGGGAATTAAGTCAATCTGATGCTCAATCCCTCGAATAGGCGGTAATCCCAGTGGCACGTCTTGTGGAAAGACGTCAGCGAACTCCTGCAAAATGTTAGTGACAGCAGGAAGCAAAGAGGAAGGCATGTCCTCGAATGAAAATAATGCTTCTTTGCTCACAAAAGCATAGCAAACAGATTTGCTGAAATCTAGCTCATCAATATCAGATTTGGTGGCAAATAAACATGCACTTTTCAATTTAATTTCAGAAGCAACACTAGATGGTTTATTATTAGGCTTCATTTGTTGCTCAAATTCTTTTGCCACAATCTGATTTTCACTCTTATTCTTCTCCTGTTTTGCTTTATTAGCTCTATTAATATCATCTTTCAAAATGGAATCAGGAGTCATAGGAAGCAAAGTAATATTTTTATCCTTATGAACAAGAGTATAGTGATTGTTTCTACCATGGTGTACAGAGTTTTTATCAAATTGCCATGGTCTACCAAGTAATAAGGAACATGCTTGCATAGGTACCACATCACAATCAACATAATCAGCATATGTACAGATACTAAAATGCATACGAACAGTACGTGTTACCTTAACCTTGCCGCTGTTGTTGAACCATTGGATGTAGTAAGGATGTGGATGTGGTCTTGTGGTGAGAGAAAGCTTCTCCACCATCTCCATGCTAGCCAAGTTGTTGCAGCTCCCTCCATCTATGATGACGCGCACAAAACGTTCTTTCACAACTCCCTTGGTATGGAACAAATTGTGCCTCTGATTTTGCTCAGCTTGTGTGACCTGCACACTCAAAACACGTTGAGCAACTAAACATTCATACCTGTCAGCGTCTTCAGGAGCCATGTATTGCGTCTCATGATCAGAACCATCTCCACCATGTTCTTCACGTGTAATAAGAGCCAAAGTCTCCTCATCATAGTCACTAGCGGACTCATATCCACCATCCGCGGTAGCAATCATCACACGCGGAGATTTGCATTCTCTCGCATAATGACATCCTCCCTTACAACGTCGAGAAATAATATCACTTGTGTGCCCTGTTGATGCCATGGAGGAAGCAGAACTCTGTGCAGGCCCAACAGGTGCGCTCTTGGCAGATAATGGTGGTTGTGCCTGTTTTCTTGTATCACGACTAGAGGAGACACCTAATTGAGGTGCTGGTGCAGTTGAGGTAGAAGATGCACGCGGTGTCCATGATGAAAGTCGGCCTGCAGAAAAGTTAGTTCGCGCCAATGCTTGTCGATCCTGCACTTCACGTTCAGCTTTACAAGCAAGATGGAATAAACGAGTGATATTAGTATACTCCTTATAGTCTAGAATGGTCTGAATCTCTCTGTTTAATCCACCCAGAAAACGTGCAAGCATAGCTTCATTCTCCTCAACAATACCACATCTAATCATGCCAGTTTGTAATTCCTGATAATATTCTTCTACAGAATTTTCCCTTGTCTTAAACGCTGCAATTTTTGAAGCAATTCACGTTGATAATATGGTGGAACCCAACGCGTACGCATAGCAGTTTTCGAAGCAGCCCAAGTAGTTGGAATAGGATATAATCTACAATGTTCAGACCACCATACACATGCAAAACTAGTGAAAGCACAAACAGCAGCAGCAACTCGTCTCTCCTCAGGATATTGTAAACATGTAAATCGTTGTTCAGTTTCTAACTCCCAAGTAAGATATATATCAGGAACATATCTACCCTCAAATGGTGGAATATTCAATTTCAGTTTAGGAATATGGACATCATCTCGTACCTGAGGTGGTGGTGCAGGCCTACCATTACGAATATATACCTGAGGTCGACCTGCTGGTGGTGGTGCAGGTGGCTGCACATAGTGCTGATTTTGATCAACCTCATCCTCATAATCTCCCACATAATCATCCTCCTCCGCATCAGCAGTAGGAGCCACAGAAGTATCAACAGCAGCACCAACAGTTTGGCCAAACGCAAGAGGAACACGGCTCGCTCGGCGAAGGTCTATTTCGCGACGTGGAGGTAGTCGTCGTTGTTGTTGTTGAAGAGGTGCGTTAGGTGCAGCGGGTGGTGGTGGTGGAAGACGCGCGAGCAATTCATTAAACTTGTTATCGAGCTTTGTTTCGAACGTCTTCTCCATGCCATCTATCTTCTCCATGGCCTCTTCAAATCTGTTTAGCACATCTTGCACCTGTCCACTCATCATTTGCTGAAATTTATCATGCAAATCCTTATTCGTCATGTTCTCCCAGTCAGTCTCGTCGGCTTGTGATCCTGGCATGGTTAGTAGCAATAGAAACACACAAGAATATGATCCTACCGACTACTAACAAGAGGTGGTGGTGGGTGTCACAAATCCGTCAAGCAAATCTCAAATTCTTACCAGTTCTTACCCAGCAGCAGGCGGTGATCGGCAACCGTTGTAGTCAAAAACTCTCAAAGCTTGGATAGAGCGATTACCAGGGAGAGTCAAACGCACGACGTAGATGTATGTGGAGCTGGGAAGGCTTATAATATGGTAGCAAAAAGGGTCAGCAATAATCAATTCAGAGATGCAAAGTTGAATAAACGCTCAACGACGGTACTGTGCTGGTCCTAGGCTAGACCGTACTAGATGCGAGCCTAGAACACTAACAAAATCACGGCGCTGCACGTAAACAAGGGAAAAGCACACTCTGGAATTTTTTTCGCTCTTTTTTTTTGCGCTGCTTTTTTTTGTGAAAAATCACTATAATGGCGAGTGTCTCAAAACTCTTCCTAGGTCAAACTGACAGGATGGGCACGAAATTTTTTCGACCAATTTTTTTTTTGTTTTTTCGACTGCCCGGACCCAAAAACTGGAAACGGGTCAAAAAAAACTTCCTATAATGGCACCTGTCTCAAAACACTCAGAAACACCTAAAAATAGGATAGCTAGAAAAATTTTCAAAAAATGCGTTTTTGAAAAATTTTGGGCCTAAACGGAGGGTGGTTTCCGGACTCTTTTTTTTCCGAAACCTACTCCGGCAAGGAAACACGAATCGGAAACTAGATGGATCTCGAAAACACACCTAATATGCAAGGTACTCGGATTGGTGGTGGATATATGGTGGTGGTATATGGCAGCGGTGGTGGTATATGGCAGCGGTGGTAATATATGGATATGGATCGGTGGTGGTATATGGATACGGATTGGTGGTGGTATATGGATACGGATTCGGAGCGGTGGTGGTAGGTGACAGGGGCGATGATGATGGTGCGGTGGCGGCGTGACAACTTATGACCAGAACTCGAAACTCTAAAAGACTAACGCTAAGACCAGCAACTAGACACGACGATGCAACCGCAAATTCAACAAAGCAAAACCCTAAAAAGATTATGCAAAGGCTCAGATTGGTTCAGATATGATGAACTAACCCTAATTTTTTTTGGCTTTTTCGTGGACTGTAGGTATGAAGAACAGACTCGATCTAAACTACGAAAAACTGTAAAATCTCACCGAGCAACCTGGAAATCTGATACCACTTGATAGAGGCAAAGGTGTCCCGTCTTTCGATGAGATGATGGATATCGCTTTGGTGGAAGTCGACTTTGACGATCCGACTACGAACGTGCGAGGACGTCGCGCCTTAGCAATCACTAAACCAACTCCGAGAGGTTACTGACCACGCCGCAGCACGATCAACCTGACCACGAGGGTCTGTTTCCTGCGAGCAAACGAAAAACAAGCAAGAAACTAAGATTGCAATCTGGATATTGCGAATATAAGATGAAAGCTTTATTGATCAAGGTGGGGTTCTGTGACGCCTTTGTCTGGTCGTTGAACACAAACGAAGTACGCGAAGTTGCAGCTATGGCGAACTTTTAATCTAAACAAAACCCAAAGTCTAAACGATGCCCTAAGGGTTGTATATACGGAGGAAGAGGGGGGGGGGGAATTTCGTGACCCTTGGTGGAGGGGTCCGAAATCAACCCTATCTCTTGTTTCCCCACACATACGGACTCTAAAAATAGCCTATACTTATGTATTTCGAAATTACATGGGCCTGGCCCAATAATAAGGTGACGCAGCACCTATAATAGCCTCGGGACGAAATTTATGAAGTGGCATCTTGTATATTTCGTCCAAAGCTTCATGCACCCATTATGGTGGCTTCAAAGTCCTGAAATCATCACTTGTAACTCCGTTCTTGTTCCCCTTGCGCATGCCATCATCTCCATGCTTGTTCTTAATCCAATGTTCATCCTTCTCCAAGCTAGGCCCATCATTTGTAAGCAAAACAAATGTGTCCAATTTAGGCAGCATCATATTCTCATGAACATTAGAATCATTACCAAGAAATGAAAGTACCTGGTAATTTAGTTGGCGTGTGCGAGCTCTAGTAATTGGTCCAATATGTATAGCAGCAGGGGCTGTGGGTGTAACAATGGTATTGATGTCCTCATCAGTTACCCACGTCCGTATTGATGAGAATCCCAGAATAAGGGGAACACAATCTCTACTTCGACAAGACGTGCCAAGGAAACCGCTTCGCTAAACGCGCTGAGGTGGTATAAAAAACGATTCGAGTAAAGGCTTGGTAGTGGCGTGACGTCATGCCACGGAGTACGTCAGCAGATTGAACTTGTGTACATTTTATTCTCTCTACGGTGGAATGTGGAATTTATTTTGCAGAGCCGGACACTATCCAGGTGTTCACAATCTTCTATGGATTATTCGGAGGAGGAATCCGCCTTGCAATGCCGAACATTATGCGCGCCGGACTCATCGTCATTGAAGCCAGGTTCAGGGGCTACTGAGGGAGTCGTGGATTAGGGGGTGTTCGGACAGCCGGACTATCATCGTCCGCTGGACTCTAAGACTATGAAGATACAAGATAGAAGACTTCGTCCCGTGTCCGGATGAGACTTTCCTTGGCGTGGAAGGCAAGCTTGGCAATACGGATATGTAGATCTCCTACCATTGTAACCGACTCTGTGTAACCCTAGCCCTCTCCGGTGTCTATATAAACCGGAGGGCTTTAGTCCGTAGGACACAACATACATTACAACAATCATAGCATAGGCTAGCTTCTAGGGTTTAGCCTCCTTGATCTCGTGGTAGATCCACTCTTGTAATACACATCATCAATATTAATCAAGCAGGACATAGGGTTTTACCTCCATCAAGAGGGCCCGAACCTGGGTAAAACATCGTGTCCCTTGTCTCCTATTACCATCCGCCTAGACGCATAGTTCGGGACCCCCTACCCGAGATCCGCCAGTTTTGACACCGACAGCGAGCGTGCGAATCCAGAAAATACTCCCCGCCTGCGCCAGGAGGCCCGGAGTACCGATGTAGGGTGGAACCCTATGGAGACGATCTTTCACGTTTGGAGTGGATCCTACGGGGAATCACGAAGAACACGCGGAAGCACAAAGGGAAAACACGGGGAAAACGAGAGAGAATCACTAAACTGACAAGGAATCAATCACACAAGTGCTAGATCACCACACACATAAGGTAGCACAAGGTTCAAGATCAACAATGGTAAGGATACAAAGGAACCGTTCTTCTCCGCGAGGAGGCCTTGATGTTCTTCCCTAGAAGGGGTCTTGAATCCGCTTGGGGGATGTTCTCCGAAGAGGTCGTGAACTCCGAGGAGAAGTATCCAAGTGGATGAGCAAAGGCTCTCACACAAACATGAGCTAATCCAATGCTAACCCTAGCTAAGAGGAGGGGTGTCCTATTTATAGTCTTAGTGCAAAAGGGGGCGAAGTGGAGGGGTACATGGACTTCGGCCCGACACTGTGCGCAGATAGGTACGGACGTCCGCTGGGGACCGGTCGTCCAGTGGCTCATGGGGGACCGGACGTCCGCTGGGAGCGTTCTGTGAAGGAGGCGCCGGACGTCCGGAAAATTCATACTTCCGTTAATATTCGCTCTGTTGACAGGTGCCAGACGTCCGGTGTCTTCGGTCGTCCGCTCGCTGGAGAGTGGGGCCGGTCGTCTGGTGCGGGCCGGACATCCGCTCGCTAGGGCCAGCCAACGCAGGGACTTGGCGGCTGGGGCTTCAGGCGCCGGACGTCCGGTCCCTACCGGTCGTCCGGTGGCTGGAGCTTTCTCTGGTGGATCTTCTTCTTGACCCTCGTGGTTGGTAGCTTTGCCTCCTTGTTCGATGGATGTAGATGCACCATGGCTTTCTTCCAGGTACCTGATCACACACAAAGTGTCCATATGAGGTAGTATCCAAGTCTCGTGAGTAGAGAGAGGAAGCTCGGACAGGAGCGAGTTCACCTTATCTTCGATAGCCTTTGCTCTAGCTCTTGTCATCGGTCCAAGTGGTGTTGAGGAAGATGCAGATACGTCCATGGGGATGAGCGAGGGATGCTCCGCATCATCTCCCCCCCCCCCTTGGGAAAGATCCGACCACGGATCGAAATCTTCATCTCCATGGTATGGCGCAAGGTCCTTGACGTTGAAGTTGTCGTTCACATTGTACTTGCCTCGTGGTAGGTCTATCTTGTACGCGTTGTCGTTGTAGCGTGCTAGCACCTTGAAGTGTCCATCGGCTCGAGGGAGAAGTTTGGACTTGCGTTTGTTGGGGAAGCGGTCCTTTCGAAGGTGTATCCACACAAGATCGCCAATGTTGAAGATCATGGGTTGCTTGTTGACGTTGAGCTTGGTCGCTAGTCGTTGTACTTGGCGCTCGATGGTGTGCCTTGTATCTTCATGCATCTTCTTGATGTAGCTTGCCCGTGCACTCGCATCCATGTTGGTGCGCTCTTGTAGAGGAAGAGGTAGAATGTCCAATGGTGACAACGGGTTGAAGCCGTAGACAACCTCAAAGGGGGACTTGCCGGTAGTCGTATGTATTGCATGGTTCTAGGCGTACTCGGTGATGGGTAGACATGCCTCCCACTCCTTGATGTTCTTCTTGATCAACACGCGAAGTAGAGTGGAGAGAGTCCGGTCTGTCACCTCCGTTTGGGCGTTGGTTTGAGGATGGTATGCGGATGAGAACAAGAGCTTGATTCCGAGCTTGGCGAATAGGGTCTTCCAAAAGTAGCTCAAGAACTTGACGTCTCGGTCAGAGGCGATTGTCTTTGGTACTCCATGGAGACGCAAGATTTCCCTACAAAAGAGATTTGCAACATGTGAAGCATCGTCTATCTTGTTGCAAGGAATGATATGTGCCATCTTAGAAAATTGGTCCACAACAACAAACACGGAATCCTTTCCATTTTGAGTTCTAGGCAAACCAAGTACAAAGTCCATGCTAATGTCTTCCCAAGGTTGATAAGGAATAGGAAGAGGCATGTGAAGACCATGAGATTGAGCTTTAGACTTAGCTTTGCAACATGTAGAGCATCGGGTGGTGAAGCGTGAGACGTCTCGAAACATCTTGGGCCAAAAGTAGTTCTTGGAGAGCGTGGCGAATGTCTTATCTCGTCCAAAGTGTCCCATGAGTCCGCCTCCATGAGCCTCTTGCAAAAGTAGCAAACGAAGGGAAGACTCGGGAATGCAAAGTTTGTTAGCTTTCATAAGATAAGCATCCTTGATATAATATTGTTCCCAAGAAGTATGCGTCAAACACTTAGCATAAGGAATAGCAAAAGATGGATCATTACAAAACAAGTCTTTGATGTGCTCAAAACCAATAACATTCAACTCAAGTTTAGTGACAAGCGTACATATGCGTGAAAGCACATCCGCAACTACATTTTCCTTACCCTTAATGTATTTGATCACATAGGGGAAAGATTCGAGAAATTCACTCCATTTGGCATGACGCTTGTTCAACTTAGTTTGACCTTTCAAGTACTTAAGCGTTTCATGATCGGTATGGATGTCAAACTCATGAGGTCTAAGATAATGTTCCCGAACATGTAGCACACGCACTAAAGCATACAATTCTTTGTCATAGATGGGATAGTTAAGTTGAGCACCGGAGAGTTTTTCACTAAAATATGCAATGGCTCGTTTTTCTTGCATCAAAACTCCGCCAACTCCAGTACCACTTGCATCACAATGAACCTCAAAAGTTTTGTCAAAGTTGGGCAAAGCAAGAATAGGAGCAAGAGTAAGCAAAGACTTGAGCTCATCAAAAGCGGTGAATTGCAAAGATACCCAAACAAAAGGAGCATTCTTCTTACTCAAGGCATGCAAAGGAGCGGCAATAGTGCTGAAGTCTTTCACAAAGCGACGATAAAAACCCGCAAGACCAAGAAAACTACACACTTGTTGCAAATTGGTGGGTTGGGGCCAAGTTTTAATTGCTTCAATTTTAGTTTCATCAACATGGACACCCTTGGAAGAGACAACGAAACCCAAGAAAACCACTTTGTCAACACCAAATGTGCACTTTTTCAGGTTGGCATAAAGACTTTCCTTGCGAAGTGTTTGCAAAACAAGCTTAACATGATCAATATGCTCTTTCATGGTTTTGCTTAACACAAGAATATCATCGAAGTAAACCACAAAAAAGACTCCAATGTAAGGTCGAAGTACATGATGCATGAGACGCACAAAAGTGCTGGGAGCCTCCGATAAACCCATAGGCATGACTAACCATTCATATAAGCCAAATTTGGTATTGAAAGCAGTTTTCCATTCATCACCCTCGTGAATGCGTATTTGATAATAGCCACTTTTAAGATCAATTTTTGAGAAAAAATTGGCTCCACTAAGTTCATCAAGCATATCATCTAAGCGAGGAATGGGATGCCTATAGCGAACGGTAATAGCATTTATAGGTCTACAATCGAAACACAAGCGGAAACTTCCATCGGGCTTAGGCACAAGTATAACCGGAACGTCACAAGGGCTTAAGCTTTCACGTACATGACCGTTGTCGATTAGTTGTTGTACTTGCCGTTGAATCTCCTTGGTTTCTTCGGGATTGACACGGTATGGAGCTTTGTTTGGAAGTGGCGCTTCAGGGATTAGGTCGATTCGATGCTCAATGCCTCGTAGAGGAGGTAGACCCGGTGGTAGCTCATCAGGGAAAACATCTTGAAATTCCTACAAAAGAGATTGAAACACCAAAGGTAGCTTGTTAGTGTTGTTAGTTTTTGGTTCTCCATCCTTGCACACAAGGACAAAGTGCATCACACTCGATGGATTCTCACACACTTCTCTCATCTCACTTTTTGTGGCAAATAGTATGAGGTTTTTCTCTCTAGGCGAAGAGGTGCTCAAGTGTGGCTTGTTACCCTCATTCATGTTTTGGTGGCTCACGTTCTCACTCTTCTCTCTATGGTGGGTGGCTTGCTTGTCGGCTATCACTTGACTAGGAGACGTGGGTCGTAGCACATATTATTTTCCTTTCATCTTGAAGCTATAGTGGTTGGTGCGCCCGTTGTGGAAGACACCACGGTCGAATTGCCATGGTCGACCAAGAAGGAGGTGGCAAACGGTCATTGGGACCACATCACACTCCAAAGTGTCCTCATATGCACCTATTTTGAAGGAGACTTGGACCGTATGCTCAACTCGTATAGTGCCGGAGTCACTTAGCCATTGAACCTTGTAGGGGTGCGGGTGCTTCTTCTTGACCAATTGAAGCTTGGAGCATAGTTCTTCACTTGCCAAGTTGTGGCAACTACCTCCATCGTTGATGACCTTGACGGATCGTCCATTGATGCCGGCCTTTGTGTGGAAGATGTGGGATCGTTGGTCTTCTTCTTGTTGATGTTGAAGAGTCAAGACCTTGGAGACAACAAGAGCGGGGCTCATATCTTCATCACAAAAGACTTGGTCATCTTCATCTTCATTCACTCGCCTATGCATGGCCACTTGCTCAATAGCTTCCATTTCATCTTCAATCATTGAGTCGTAGGTGCCATCGTCATTGAGGATCATGGTGCGTTTGTTTGTGCATTCATAGGACTTGTGGCCTCGGCCGCCGCAAGTGAAACACTTGAAGGAGCTTGTCTTGATGGTCTCATCGGTTGGAGTAGATGACGAAGCACGCGGCTTGAAGTTGCTTGTAGTAGGAGGAAGACGACTTGAACTTGTGGAAGTTTTCTTGTAACTTGACTTTTCGTTGTTGCTTGGAGAAGGCTTGGTTGATGTCGAAGTTGGAGTAGTTGTTGAAGCTTGGTTATTGGAGAAGCCATAGGTCTTGGAGGAGTACTTGGTGTACTTGAAGTCATCTTGCACTTGGCGTTCCACCTTTGTAGCTTGATGCACGAGCTCAATGAGGTTGGAGTAGGGTTGGAAGTCGGCGATCTTCTTGATGGGATGATTGAGTCCATTCAAGAATCGTGCCATTGTTTGCTCATCATCCTCCATGACATTGGCTCGAATCATGGCAATCTCCATTTCCTTGTAGTATTCTTCAACACTCTTTGTTCCTTGCTTGAGGAGTTGTAGCTTCTTGAAGAGATCGCGGTTGTAGTAGGTTGGCACAAAACGTGCTCGCATGACATCCTTCATTTGAGCCCAAGTGGTGATTGGAGGTTCACCTCTTGCTTGTCGGCGCTCAAGGACTTGTTCCCACCATATGAGCACATAGTCTTGGAACTCAAGTGATTCCATAGCGATCTTCTTCTCTTCCTCATAGTTGTGCAAACGAAAGATTTTGTCGACCTTCAATGCCCATGAGAGGTACTCTTCCGGATCATTGCTTCCATTGAACTTGGGCATTGTGAATTTGAGCTTGCCATAGCGTTGCTCTTCATTGTGTTGTTGGTGATGGTGATGATGACGTCCTTGACGTGGAGGGTAATCATCCTCATGTTGCTCTTGGCGTGGAGGAAGTCCATGATCAACTTGCTCTTGTTGACCTTGAGGTTGAGGTTGAGCTTGATGAGCTTGACGTTGGACACGCCGATGGTAGTTCCTCTCTTGGATTTCTTCTCGAAGGGCTTCCTCTTGATTGCGCAGTTCGCGATTGTGGTTGGCGATAGCTCGACTTGATGCTTGAAGGGCACGTTCCGCCTCAAGAGCTTGTGCTTCTCGTTGTTGTTGTTGAAGACGTTGAGCCTCGGTGTCTTGTTGCTCTTGGTGTAGACGCGCTCGTTCTTGTTCTTCTTGGCGACGAAGACGTTGTCGTTCTTGAGCTTGAGCAAACGCTACTTGGTTTGATTGAGGACAAGGGACTTGCTCATCGACTTGCTCTTGTGAATGCTTGAAATGTAGCGGGTTGCGAGATGCATGACGGTCTTGACGCGCAGCTCGTCGAAGAGTGTTCGATGACGGTGTACTTGAGCCAGAGAAGGAGTCGTCGGAGAGTCGACTTGAGTGGCTCCATCTTGAGTATGACGATGTAGAAGGAGGCCGGTTCACCAACAAGGCGCAGATTTCGTCCATTCTTGCATCGTTCTCTTGCTTGTGCGCGTCGAGCTTGTTGTCGAAGTAGTCTCTTGTACATTGCTCGGAGAGTCGTAAGTCGGTGGCGAGGTTGTCGATGCGGTCGTTCATTGCTTGTTGCTCTTGATGCAATGCTCGTTGTGCACCAAAGAGGTGGCTCTTGGTGACGTATGATGACATGTCGTTGTCTTGCTCGATGAAGAGTGGCTTGGTAGAAGTACTTGGCCTATCCATCATTTCAAGCAAAATGTGAGTGGTAGAAGGAGAAGAACTAATACCAATGTACCTTTGACCGATGTTGAAGATGAATCAAGTTCACCCAAATGCGGACAATGAAATAGCACTATTGGTACCAATTCTTGTCGGTTCTCACACCTACACAAGTAAAAGCTTATGGTGGGGCTTGGTTAGGATGGTGGCATAAAATTTGATGCAATAGTAAGTGAGCTTCAAAATGTTGGAAATGATTCACAAATTTGCAAATGCAACAAGTAGACCAAGCAAAATAATGGAACACGGGAACACACACGCAAATAGATAGATGGGATTGTGCAAACCAAAAGTGAGCCAAAATGTGGAACCCACGAAAATGCTCTTGTTGCACAATACTAGAGAGACGCTAGCACGATTGCACCATAGGCAGATACGGAACTTGTGCACAACCTACTAGGCAAAAATGCAACAATCTCTATCCCAAGTATGCTATATGTATGGTATTTCGGTGCTATTTTCCAAGATGATCTTATATGACAATCTTAATGGTGTATGATGCTATGGTTCTTGCTCATAAGCTCTTTGCTTATCTTTCCTCTTTGCTTAAAAGCTTGGGTGGCTCTTTCACTTTTGAGCTCTTTTCTCATGCAAAACTTCACGAACCAAGATAGCAATTGTGTATGCGATGACAACTTTGTGACACATAAGTTGATTCCAAGATATGCACCACGATGGTATGGTATGTATGATATGGAGTATTATCACTAATGTGCACAAGTCACGTTTCCGGCAATACTCAATGGCTAGTCTCGATGGGTAAGCTACGCAAAAGTAGGGCCATGTGGGGTATCAATGCAATTGCAAGGTATGACAAAGATGTCGTCGAAGTTACCGTCCTTGGCGATGATGAGACCCTTGTGAAGATGAGTCGTGGGGATGTTGAAGTTGAACCGTACCTAAATAGCCGAAACACAATAGGACACGGGAGCCACAACTCAAAATCTCAAGGATCAAAATATGTAAAAATCGTCATCGAAGGTTTTGGAGAGGAAGGTGGTGTATGTGGGTTTGGAAGACGTGGTGGAAGGTGGGGTTGAGGTGGTGGCCGAACTGAAAAATTCAGTTTCGTCAGAGTTTCACGGACGTCCGGTTTTTGCGGTCGTCCGGTCGTCGGATGTCCGGTATCTTCCGGTCGTCCGGTGCCTGGGCGATTTTCGGGCACGGGAAGAACTGCTCGGTTTCGGGGTGGGAGGAGATGGTGATGTCGAAATCGAGCGGATTGGTGGATGGAAAAGGGTGGGGAGGGAGGGGAAAGCTAGATCCACACGTAGCAACTCAAATCCATGAACCAAATCCAACAAAATCTCAACTCACGAACAAATCACAAAAAAAAATTGGGGCTATTTTTGGTGGGGATTTTTGGATTTAGGACGAAAACAACAAAATCAAGCTAGAAAAAGAGGGGTAGGGGCTCCAAAAGCGTGATCAACATGGCTCATGATACCAAGATGATGTAGGGTGGAACCCTATGGCGACGATCTTTCACGTTTGGAGTGGATCCTACGGGGAATCACGAAGAACACGCGGAAGCACAAAGGGAAAACACGGGGAAAACGAGAGAGAATCACTAAACCGACAAGGAATCAATCACACAAGTGCTAGATCACCACACACATAAGGTAGCACAAGGTTCAAGATCAACAATGGTAAGGATACAAAGGAACCGTTCTTCTCCGCGAGGAGGCCTTGATGTTCTTCCCTAGAAGTGGTCTTGAATCCGCTTGGGGGATCTTCTCCGAAGAGGTCGTGAACTCCGAGGAGAAGTATCCAAGTGGATGAGCAAAGGCTCTCACACAAACATGAGCTAATCCAATGCTAACCCTAGCTAGGAGGAGGGGGTGTCCTATTTATAGTCTTAGTGCAAAAGGGGGCGAAGTGGAGGGGTACATGGGATTCGGCCCGACACTGTGCGCAGACAGGTACCCGACGTCCGTTGGGGACCGGTCGTCCGGTGGCTCATGGGGGACCGGATGTCCGGAGTCGTCGGACGTCCGCTGGGAGCGTTCTGTGAAGGAGGCGCGGACTTCCGGAAGTTTCATACTTCCGTTAATGTTCGCTCTGTTGTCAGGTGCCGGACGTCCGGTGTCTTCGGTCGTCCACTCGCTGGAGAGTGGGGCCAGTCGTCCGGTGCGGGCCGGACGTCCGCTCGCTGGGGCCTGCGTTGGCTGGGACTTGGCGGCTGGGGCTTCAGGCGTTGGATGTCCGGTCCCTACCGGTCGTCCGGTGGCTGGAGCTTTCTCCGGTGGATCTTCTTCCTGACCCTCGTGGTTGGTAGCTTTGCCTCCTTGTTCGATGGATGTATATGCACCATGGCTTTCTTCCAGGTACCTGATCACACACAAAGTGTCCATATGAGGTAGTAGCCAAGTCTCGTGAGTAGAGAGAGGAAGTTCGGATAGGAGTGAGTTCACCTTATCTTCGATAGCCTTTGCTCTAGCTCTTGTCATGGGTCAAAGTGGTGTTGAGGAAGATGTAGATACGTCCATGGGGATGAGAGAGGGATGCTCCACATCAAGTACCCTCAAATTCGGCCTTAAGCAGGACTTTTTGGCCCTGAAAGTCAAAGAACATCATTCGCCGCTGTTTTTCGAACAAGTTTCTGAACCCATTAGCACATCCTTTTGAAGCAAATCGAGAGATTATGTTGCTTATAGACATTAGCCCCCCTGGTAGGGACAAATGTACCTTTCTGCAGATGCTCTATGATCCGAGAAATCTCATTTGGCTGTAAATTTAAGAAAATCCAGCGGCTATATGCCTTATTCTCCTTGTTTTGGCCGGATGCCATGTTGTAAGTCATGCGCGTGAAAGCCAAGAACAAAAGGGCATTACTGGCATCGGTCAATATATATGTGGAAACAATATCTCCTCTATAGAGGACAAGAAATTTCGCGGCGGTCAGGCAAAAAGCCTCACGGGAATATAAAGTACTTTCAAGGTCTTCCATAGAGTTGACCGATGTTCACTAAAATGGTCATAACTTTGTCATTCAGAGTCCGTGTCGAACCCACAATTACTCGAACTGCTCGCGGCGAGCGTGCGAATCCAGAAATTACTCTCCGCTTGTGCCAGGAGGCCCAGAATACCCTCAAATTAAGCCTTAAGCAGGACTATTTGGCCCTGAAAGTCAAAGAACATCATTCGCCGCTATTTTTCAGACAAGTTTCTAAACCCTTTGCCACGTCCTTTTCAAAGAAATTCGAAGTATGTTGCTTATAGACATTAGGCCCCCGGTAGGGACAAACGTAGCTTTCTACAGATGCTCTATGATCCGGGCAATCTCATTTGGTCGTCAATTGAAGAAAATCGAGCGGCTATATGCCTTATTCTCCTTGTTTTGGCCGGATGGCATGCTGTAACTCATGCGCGTGAAAGCCAAGAACAAAAGGGCATTCCTGGCACCGGTCAATATATATGTGGAAACAATATCTCCACTATAGTGGACAAGAAATTTCGGGCTGGTCAGGCAAAAAGCATTATGGGAAAGTGAAGTACTTTCAAGGACTGCAATAGAATGGACCGATGTTCACTAAAATGGTCATAACTTTGTCATTCGGAGTCCGTGTCGGACCCACAAGTACTCAAACTCCTCGTGGCGAGCGAGCGAATCTAGGAAAAACTCCCGGCTCGTGCCAGGAGGCCTGGAGTACCCTCAAATTTGGCCTTAATCAGGATTTTTAGCCTTGAAAGCCAAAGACCATCATTCTCTGCTATTTGTCGGACAAGTGTCTGAACCCAAGGGCACTTCCTTTTGAAGGAAATTTGAGAGATTATGTTGCTTATAGACATTAGCCCCCTGGAATGGACAAACATAGCTTTCTGCAGATGCTCGATGATCCGAGCAATCTCATTTGGCCGTAAATTGAAGAAAATCCAGCGGCTATATGCCTTATTCTCCTTGTTTTCGCCGGATGGCATGTTGTAACTCATGCGCGTGAAAGCCAAGAACAAAAGGGCATTCCTGGCATCTATCAATATATATGTGGAAACAATATCTCCACTATAGAGGACAAGAAATTTTGCGGCGGCCAGGCAAAAAGCGTCACGGGAAAATGAAGTACTTTCAAGGACTGCCATAGAATGGACCGATGTTCACTAAAATGGTCATAACTTTGTCATTCAGAGTCTGTGTCGGACCCACAAGTACTCAAACAGCTTGTGGCGAGCGTGCGAATTAAGAAAATACTCCCCGCCTGCGCCAGGAGGCCCAGAGTACCCTCAAATTCGGCCTTAAGCTGATGAGGACATCAATACCATTGTTACACCCACAGCCCCTGCTGCTATACATACTGGACCAATTACTAGAGCTCACGCACGCCAACTAAATTACCAGGTACTTTCGTTTCTTGGTAATGATTCTAATGTTCATGAGAATATGATGCTGCCTTAATTGGATACATTTGTTTTGCTTACAAATGAAGGGCCTAGCTTGGAGAAGGATGAACATTGGAGCAAGAACAAGCATGGAGATGATGGCATGCGCAAGGGGAACAAGAACGGAGTTACAAGTGATGATTTCAGGACTTTGAAGCCACCATAATGGGTGCATGAAGCCTTGGACGAAATATACAAGATGCCACTTCATAAATTTCGTCTAGAGGCTATTCTAGGTGCTGCGTCACCTTATTATTGGGCCAGGCCCATGTAATTTCGAAATACATAAGTATAGGCTATTTTTAGAGTCCGTATGTGTGGGGAAACAAGAGTTAGGGTTGATTTCGGACCCCTCCACCAAGGGCCACGAAATTCCCCCCTCTTCCTCCATATATACAACCCTTAGGGCATCGTTTAGACTTTGGGTTTTGTTTAGATTAAAAGTTCGCCATAGCTGCAACTTCGCGTACTTCGTTTGTGTTCAACGACCAGACAAAGGCGTCACAGAACCCCACCTTGATCAATAAAGCTTTCATCTGATATTCGCAATATACAGATTGTAATCTTAGTTTCTAGCTTGTTCTTCGTTTGCTCGCAGGAAACAAACCCTCGTGGTCAGGTTGATCATGCTCCGGCGTGGTCAATAACCTCTCGGAGTTGCTTTAGCGATTGCTAAGGCACGACGTCCTCGCACGTTCGTAGTCGGATCGTCAAAGTCGACTTCCACCAAAGCTATATCCATCATCTCATCGAACGACGGGACACCTTTGCCTCTATCATAAGCAGGACTTTCTGGCCCTGAAAGTCAAAGAACATCATTCGCCGCTGTTTTTCGAACGAGTTTCTGAACCCATTAGCACTTCCTTTTGAAGCAAATCGAGAGATTATGTTTCTTATAGACATTAGCCCCCCTGGTTGGGACAAATGTACCTTTCTGCAGATGCTCTATGATCCGGGCAATCTCATTTGGTTGTATATTGAAGAAAATCCAGTGGCTATATGCCTTATTCTCCTTGTTTTCGCCGGATGCCATGCTGTAAGTCATGCACGTGAAAGCCAAGAACAAAAGGGCATTCCTGGCACCGGTCAATATATATGTGGAAACAATATCTCCACTATAGTGGACAAGAAATTTCGGGGTGGTCAGGCAAAAAGCATTATGGGAAAGTGAAGTACTTTCAAGGACTGCCATAGAATGGACCGATGTTCACTAAAACGGTCATAACTTTGTCATTCGGAGTCCGTGTCGGACCCACAAGTACTCAAACTCCTCGTGGCGAGCGAGCGAATCTAGAAAAAACTCCCGGCTTGTGCCAGGAGGCCTGGAGTACCCTCAAATTTGGCCTTAAGCAGGATTTTTAGCCTTGAAAGCCAAAGAACATCATTCGCCGCTGTTTGTCGGACAAGTTTCTGAACCCAAGGGCACTTCCTTTTGAAGGAAAATTGAGAGATTATGTTTCTTATAGACATTAGCCCCCTGGTAGGGACAAACTTAGCTTTCTGCAGATGCTCTATGATTCGGGCAATCTCATTTGGCCGTAAATTGAAGAAAATCAAGCCGCCATATGCCTTATTCTCCTTGTTTTCACCGGATGGCATGTTGTAACTCATGCGCGTGAAAGCCAAGAACAAAAGGGCATTCCTGGCACCGATCAATATATATGTGGAAACAATATCTCCACTATAGAGGACAAGAAATTTTGCGGCGGTCAGGCAAAAAGCGTCACAGGAAAATGAAGTACTTTCAAGGACTGCTAATAGAGGCGGAGGTGTCCCGTCTTTCGATGAGATGGTGGATTTCGCTTTGGTGGAAGTCGACTTTGACGATCCGACTACGAACGTGCGAGGACGTCGCGCCTTAGCAATCGCTAAACCAACTCCGAGAGGTTATTGACCACGCCGGAGCACGATCAACCTGACCACGAGGGTCTGTTTCCTGCGAGCAAACGAAGAACAAGCAAGAAACTAAGATTGCAATCTGAATATTGCGAATATAAGATGAAAGCTTTATTGATCAAGGTGGGGTTCTGTGACGCCTTTGTCTGGTCGTTGAACACAAACGAAGTACGCGAAGTTGCAGCTATGGCGAACTTTTAATCTAAACAAAACCCAAAGTCTAAACGATGCCCTAAGGGCTGTATATATGGAGGAAGAGGGGGGAATTTCGTGGCCCTTGGTGGAGGGGTCCGAAATCAACCCTATCTCTTGTTTCCCCACACATACGGACTCTAAAAATAGCCTATACTTATGTATTTGGAAATTACATGGGCCTGGCCCAATAATAAGGTGACGCAGCACCTAAAATAGCCTCGGGACGAAATTTATGAAGTGGCATCTTGTATATTTCGTCCAAGGCTTCATGCACCCATTATGGTGGCTTCAAAGTCCTGAAATCATCACTTGTAACTCCGTTATTGTTCCCCTTGCGCATGCCATCATCTCCATGCTTGTTCTTGCTCCAATGTTCATCCTTCTCCAAGCTAGGCCCTTCATTTGTAAGCAAAACAAATGTATCCAATTTAGGCAGCATCATATTCTCATGAACATTAGAATCATTACCAAGAAACGAAAGTACCTGGTAATTTAGTTGGCGTGCACGAGCTCTAGTAATTGGTCCAGTATGTATAGCAGCAGGGGCTGTGGGTGTAACAATTGTATTGATGTCCTCATCAACTGCCATAGAATGGACCGATGTTCACTAAAACGGTCATAACTTTGTCATTCAGAGTCCGTGTCGGACCCACAAGTACTCAAACGGCTTGTGGCGAGCGTGCGAATCCAGAAAATACTCCCCGCCTGCGCCAGGAGGCCCAGAGTACACTCAAATTCGACCTTAAGCAGGAATGTTTGGCCCTGAAAGTCAAAGAACATCATTCGCCGCTGTTTTTCGAACAAGTTTCTGAACCCATTGGCACTTCCTTTTGAAGGAAATCGAGAGATTATGTTGCTTATAGACATTAGCACCCCTGGTAGGGACAAACTTACCTTTCTGCATATGCTCTATGATCCGGGCATTCTCATTTGGCTGTAAATTGAAGAAAATCCAGCGGCTATATGCCTTATTCTCCTTGTTTTCGCCAGATGCCATGCTGTAAGTCATGCGCGTGAAAGGCAAGAACAAAAGGGCATTACTGGCATCGGTCAATATATATGTGGAAACAATATCTCCTCTATAGAGGACAAGAAATTTCGCGGCGGTCAGGCAAAAAGCCTCACGGGAATATAAAGTACTTTCAAGGACTTCCATAGAATTGACAGATGTTTTTCGAACAAGTTTCTGAACCCATTGGCACTTCCTTTTGAAGGAAATCGAGAGATTATGTTGCTTATATACATTAGCCCCCTTGGTAGGGACAAACGTACCTTTCTGTAGATGCTCTATGATCCGGGCAATCTCATTTGGCTGTAAATTGAAGAAAATCCAGCGGCTATATGCCTTATTCTCCTTGTTTTCATCGTAAACCATGCTGTAACTCATGCACGTGAAAGCCAAGAACAAAAGGGCATTCCTGGCATCTATCAATATATATGTGGAAACAATATCTCCACTATAGTGGGCAACAAAATTCGGGGCGCTCAGGCAAAAAGCGTCACGGGAAAATGAAGTACTTTCAAGGACTGCCATCGAATGGACCGATGTTCACTAAAACGGTCATAACTTTGTCATTCGGAGTCCGTGTCGGACCCACAAGTACTCAAACTGCTCGCGGCGAGCGTGCAAATCAAGAAACTACTCAGGCTTGCACTAGGAGGCTCGAAGTAGACTCAAATTCGACCTTAAGCAGGACATTTTGGCCCTGAAAGTCAAAGTACATCTTTTGCCGCTGTGTTTCGGACAAGTTTCTGAACTCATTGGCCCTTCCTTTTGAAGGAAATTCGAGAGATTATGTTGCTTATAGACATTATCCCCCCCGGTAGGGACAAACACACCTTTCTGCAGATGCTCTTTGATCCGGGCAATCTTATTTGGCCGTAAATTGAAGAAAACCAACGGCTATATGCCTTATTCTCCTTGTTTTCGCCGGATGCCATGCTGGAACTCATGCGCGTGAAAGCCAAGAACAAAAGGGCATTCCTAGCATTGGTCCATTTTGGGCGGAACAAATCTACTAATTCTTTTATTCCAGTTAGTAAGAGGGATCTTAAAATAAGAAATAGACCTAGCAGCTAAAAGAGGGTATCCTGAGCAATTGCAAGAATGGGGTTCATTGATATCCTTGTATAGTAGATGCTATCAAACATACAGTCATACTCTATAATTTCGCACATAAGGGGTTATATATGTGGAAACAATATCTCCACTATAGAGTACGAGAAATTTCGAGGCGGTCATGATAGAGGTGGAGGTGTCCCGATCTTTCGATGAGATGATAATTATCGATTTGGTGAAGATGACTTTGACGATTCGACTACAAACGTGCACGACGTTGCGCCTTAGCAATCGCTAAACTAACTCCGAGAGGTTATTGACCACGCCGGAGCACAATCAACCTGACCACAAAGGTCTATTCCTGCAAGCAATCGAAGAACAAGCAAGAATATGATAAAAGCAATCTGAATATTGCGAGTATATATGAAGTATTGATAAAGGTGGGGATCCGTAAGCGGTCTTGGTCTGGTCGTTGGACACAAACGAAGTACACGAAGTTGCAATGGCTAACTTTTAACTAAACAAATCTCAAGGAAAAAGCTACTAGATGGATCTACTTATATAGGAGCAAGGGGTGGCGGCCAAGGAGGTGGGAGGACGTCCCAAGGCAGCCTAAAACTAAATCTAGGTCGTACAAGGCCAATGGGCCCAAGTGGAGGTGATGTAACACCTTTGGACTTGTAGTTTGACTCGGATTCTGCTGCAGCATCAGATTGTTTGGTCCATAACTCAACGCTCCGGACGAATTTGAAGGTGATTCCAATTGGGTTGGAAAGTGCATGAAATCTAGTTTCCAACAAAAAAAGAATCACCCAATTCAGGGTCCGTATGAAAAAGTTGTGGGCGTTTTGAGTCAGGTATGTCTGTGCAGTCCGAATCTGAATCCAGAACGTGAGAGACTTGGACTCTATCTTCTCTTGGGCCAAAAGTGACGTGAAAGACCTTTTTGAACAGCAAATAAACATATCTTTCTTCCTTATCTTCATATGTGGATTGTACAAATGTCCCATACACCTGTACTTAGACAAAACACAAAAGTGTGTGAAGTATTTTTGTTCTGGATAACATAAATAGATTATTGAATAGTTTGCACTAGAAATCACCTGACAAATATGCATATATGCAATATTTTTGGTCATATCCAAGGTAGTCATGTCCTCATCATCCTCCCCTTCTTGAAAATAAAGCCGTCCTCAGCGTTGCTTAATCTGAAATGTGGCTAACAAAAGAGACAAGGTGTACATGTTGTATATGTATACGTCATCCATTTTTACTTCCCTTGATTTTTGCATATATGACACATGAATAGATGAGTAACTTGAATAGTTCATAAAATCTAAAGCCAACAAATTAGCACAAGAACTAGAAGGCATGAAAATATTGCAACTCAGTTTGCACATATAAGTGAAGCTCTTATTCATTTCAAAAGATTGACAATGTTCATCATTAAACCATCCCAACATTGGTGAATAAACCTTATTTGAATCAAATTTACATGCTACAACATGCTTAGATAAGCAAACATGCAATGAGTCATTCGACACAGAATCATCACCAAGATTAGAGGTCATATCAAAATGATTAAACATTGATTCTTTTGCATCAATAGTTAATTCAATGGGTGCACTCAAAATTGTTGGTATTTCAGTTGTTTGATCACATGACACAGTCATGACAGTATCAAGATTCTCTAAAATAGGTGATGTGCTCAAATCACCAGGTAACTCAACACATGATGCATTCAAGTTAACTAGAGATGCATCATTCTCATGTGAAGTTATATCATCAATACCTTTAGTATTACCTTGTCGCAAAGACGTAGCTGATGTAGGTACTGGCGTTGACAATGCACCATACACTTGAGATGATGTCACGCTCACAATCTGAGGTGGGGCTGCTCTAGTAGGTGCAACGGTGGAGGAACTAACCAGTGGTGGTGAGCATGAACTGGAATAGTAGTTGTTGTAGTCACCCAATGCATCCTCCTGTATCTGTCTCTCAAAGGTACAAGCGCGAACATACATGCCAGTAATCCAACAAGGAATATAGTGAAATCTTGCACGGATATCATGGTTCAAACTACCAAAAAATCTATTCATTGTATCATCCTCAGATTCTTATATGTCACAATGATGCATATAAGATTTGAACTCTTGGTAGTAAGCATGAACGGTGTTACTGCCTTGTTTTAATTGTTCCAATTTGCGAAGCAATTCACGACGATAGTAAGGAGGAAAAAATTGTTGTCTCATTACAGCTTTCAAAACTTTCCAAGTTGTGGGTTGGTTATCAATGTTTTTCTTACAATGCACACTCCACCAAACAGAAGCAAAGCCAGTAAATGCTCTAGTGGCAGCTCGTACTCGCTCAAGTTCAGAAAAGTCATGGTTACTAAAAACTTGTTCTACTTCAAACTCCCAAGCTAGATAAATAGCAGGATTAAATCTACCCTCAAATGACGGTAAAGAGATAACCTGACCATGTGCTTGTGTGTGTTGTCCCAACTCTCGGGATGGTGAAGATGTGTCCGTTGTCCAAGAACTTCTATCTCCGGAACCTGTCATGATTAGTAGAAACAAGAAACAAAAGTTGAGAATAATGTTCCTATGAACTACTAGGATGTGGTTGTAAAGTGCTCACAGTAAAGCAAATATCAATATCTTAGAAGTTCTTACCATGCGGCAGGTGGTGACAGGCAACCAGCGATGTCAAATAACTCCGAAGATTGTGTAAAGCGATTGCCAGGGGAACGTATGTATACACGGTGTAGAAATATGTGGAGCTGGGTTGGCTATATATGGTAGCAAAAGATTAGCAATAATCAGTTCAGAGATGCAATGTTGAATAAACGCTCAACGACGGTACCGTGCTGGTCCTAGGCTAGACCGGACTAGAGACGCGAGCCTAGAACACTAATGAGGTCATAGAGTAGCACAAATATCATCAATGAAGGATACTAAGTAGCTCTTGACAGCAAGATATAAGTGAAGATCACAACGGTAGTGAAGATAATGATGAAAAACAACTACCAAGCAGGACATACAACAACTCTCTCTCCAACTTTCCTCTTGAAAAGTTTGAGCCAACTTTCTGATAAATTCTTTCAAAGAATGATACTAACTCAAGCTTTCTAATGCAAAAAGAATCACTCAATTCCGAGTTGATATCAGGAGTCAAAGAATTCTAAAACTGGTCTGAAAAATTGGAACAAGCTGTGTTCACAAACTTCAGAGGGCAAAAATACCTATTTAGAAGCCGATTTTGAGGTGTCAAATAATGAACTAGCTTCTGCAACAATTTAGATGCGGCTCGTCGCTAGCTTCAATTTGAGTACTCACGGAGCCAAAACGGACTTCGTATGAGGAAGATACACCTGTTTTACTGAACAGTGCGCAAAACAGATTCTAATCCGAATTCAGGTACGAGATTGATTCTAGATAGATCCGATTTTTTTTCTTCTCGCTTTTTTTCCTCACACTTTTTTTTCTTCTCTCTCTTTTTTTTCCTTTTTTCTCTCTTTTTTTTCTCTATCTTCTTTTTCTCCCTCTTTCCAAGACAAAATTGATAAGATGTAGATTGGATCAGGCGAAGATGTGAGTGATCTCAACTATGATTATGATTGTGGACAGCGGATGGGATAATGATGCAGCGGCGGCGTGACTAATGTGAACAGAACTCGAAACTCTAAAGGAACTAGACACTAACACCAGCAACTCGACACGACGACGTATCCGATAATTCAATAATGCAAACAATGAAAAGAAAATTGCAAAGGCTCAGACTGGCTAGGACAAAGGATGAATAGATCTAACTTTTTCTGTGGTTTTTTCTTGGACAATAGGTAAGAAAACAAATCTAATCTAGAGAAAACTGGAAATTCTCACCGAGCAACCTGAAAACTGATACCACTTGATAGAGGCAGAGGTGTCCCGATCTTTCGATGAGATGATAATTATCGATTTGGTGAAGATGACTTTGATGATTCGACTACAAACGTGCACGACGTTGCGCATTAGCAATCGCTAAACCAACTCCGAGAGGTTATTGACCACGCCGGAGCACAATCAACCTGACCACGAAGGTCTATTCCTGCAAGCAATCGAAGAACAAGCAAGAATATGATAAAAGCAATCTGAATATTGCGAGTATATATGAAGTATTGATAAAGGTGGGGATCCGTAAGCGGTCTTGGTCTGGTCGTTGGACACAAACGAAGTACACGAAGTTGCAATGACTAACTTTTAACTAAACAAATCTCAAGGAAAAAGCTACTAGATGGATCTACTTATATAGGAGCAAGGGGTGGCGGCCAAGGAGGTGGGAGGACGTCCCAAGGCAGCCTAAAACTAAATCTAGGTCGTACAAGGCCAATGGGCCCAAGTGGAGGTGATGTAACACCTTTGGACTTGTAGTTTGACTCGGATTCTGCTGCAGCATCAGATTGTTTGGTGCATAACTCAACGCTCCGGACGAATTTGAAGGTTATTCCAATTGGGTTGGAAAGTGCACGAAATCTAGTTTCCAACAAAAAAAGAATCACCCAATTCGGAGTCCGTATGAAAAAGTTGTGGGCGTTTTGAGTCAGGTATGTCTGTGCAGTCCGAATCTGAATCCAGAACGTGAGAGACTTGGACTCTATCTTCTCTTGGGCCAAAAGTGACGTGAAAATACTTTTTGAACAGCAAATAAACATCTCTTTCTTCCTTATCTTCACATGTGGATTTTACAAATGTCCCATACACCTGTACTTAGACAAAACACAAAAGTGTGTGAAGTATTTTTGTTCTGGATAACATAAATAGATTATTGAATAGTTTGCACTAGAAATCACCTGACAAATATGCATATATGCAATATTTTTGGTCATATCCAAGGTAGTCATGTCCTCATCAGGTCAGGCGACAACCGTCACGGGAAAATGAAGTACTTTCAAGGACTGCGATAGAATGGACAGATGTTCACTAAAAAGGTCATAACTATGTCATTCGGAGTCCATGTCAGACCCACAAGTACTCAAACTGCTCGCGGCGAGCGTGCGAATCTAGAAAATACTCCCGGCTTGCACCAGGAGGCCAGGAGTACCCTCAAATTTGGCCTTAAGCAAGACTTTTTGGCCTTCAAAGTCAAAGAACATCATTCGCCGCTGTTTTTCGGACAAGTTTCTGAACCCATTGCCCTTCCTTTTGAACGAAATTCGAGAGATTATGTTGCTTATAGACATTAGCCCCCGATGGTAGGGACAAACGTAGCTTGCTGCAGATGCTCTGTGATCTAGGCAATCTCATTTGGCCGTAAATTGAAGAAAATCGACCGGCTATATGCCTTATTCTCCTTGTTTTCGCCAGATGGCATGTTGTAACTCATGCGCGTGAAAGCCGAGAACAGAAGGGCATTCCTGGCACCGGTGAATATATATGTGGAAACAATATCTCCACTATAGTGGAATAGAAACTTCGGGATGGTCAGGAAAAACGAATCACGGGAAAATGAAGTACTTTTAGGGACTACCATAGAATGGACCGTTGTTCACTAAAACGGTCATAACTTTGTCATTTGGAGTCCGTGTCAGACCCACAAGTACTCAAACTGCTCGTGGCAAGCATGCGAATCCAGAAAATACTCCTGGCTTGTGTTAGGAGGTCTGGAGTACCCTGAAATTCGTCCTTAAGCAGGACTTTTTGGCCCTGAAAGTCAAAGAACATCATTCACCGCTGTTTATGGGACAAGTTTCTGAACCCATTGGCACTTCCTTTTGAAGGAAATTTAATAGATTATGTTGCTTATAGAAATTACTCCCCCAGGTAGGGACAAACGTACCTTTCTGCAGATGCTCTATGATCGGGCAATCTCATTTGGCCGTAAATTGAAGAAAGTCCAGCGGCTATATATGCCTTATTCTCCTTGTTTTCCCCGGATGCCATGTTGTAACTCATGCGTGTGAAAGCCAAGAACAAAAGGGCATTCCTGGCATTCATCAATATATATGTGGAAACAATATCTCCACATTAGAGGACGGGAAATTTCGGGGCGGTCGGGCAAAAAGCATCACGGGAAAATAAAGTACTTTCAAGGACTGCCATAGAATGGACCGATGTTCACTAAATGGTCATAACTTCGTCATTCGGAGTCCGTGTCGGACCCACAAGTACTCAAACTGCTCGCGGCGAGCTTGTGAATCTAGAAAATACTCCCGGCCTGCACCAGGAGGCCCGGAGTACCCTCAAATTCGGCCTTAAGCAGGACTTTTTGGCCTTGAAAGTCAAAGAACATCATTCGCCGCTGTTTTTCGGACAAGATTCTAAACCCATTGCCCTTCCTTTTGAAGGAAATTCAATAGATTATGTTGCTTATAGACATTACTCGCCCAGGTAGGGACAAACGTACCTTTCTGCGGATGCTCTATGATTCGGGCAATCTCATTTGGCCGAAATTGAAGAAAGTCCAGCGGCTATATATGCCTTATTCACCTTGTTTTCGCCGGATGCCATGTTGTAACTCATGCACGAGAAAGCCAAGAACAAAAGGGCATTCCTGGCATTGGTCAATATATATGTGGAAACAATATCTCCACATTAGAGGACGGGAATTTCGGGGCGGTCAGGCAAAAAGCATCACGGGAAAATGAAGTACTTTCAAGGACTGTCATAGAATGGACCGATGTTCACTAAAAGGTCATAACTTTGTCATTCGGAGTCCATGTTGGACCCACAAGTACTCAAACTGCTCGCGGCGAGCTTGCGAATCTTGAAAATACTCCCGGCTTGCACCAGGAGCCCCAGAGTACCCTCAAATTCGGTCTTAAGCAGGACTTTTTGGCCTTGAAAGTCAAAGAACATCATTCGCCGCTGTTTTTCAGACAAGTTTCTAAACCCATTGCCCTTCCTTTTGAAGGAAATTCAATAGATTATGTTGCTTGTAGACATTACTCCCCCAGGTAGGGACAAACGTACCTTTCTGGAGATGCTCCATGATCCGGGCAATCTCATTTGGCCGTAAATTGAAGAAAGTCCAGCGGCTATATATGCCTTATTCTCCTTGTTTTCGCCGGATGCCATGCTGTAACTCATGCGCGTGAAAGCCAAGAACAAAAGGGCATTCCTGGCATTCGTCAATATATATGTGGAAACAATATCTCCACATTAGAGGACAGGAAATTTCAGGGCGGTCAGGCAAAAAGCGTCACGGGAAAATGAAGTACTTTCAAGGAAAGCCATAGAATGGACCGATGTTCACTAAACGGTCATAACTTTGTCATTCAGAGTCCGTGTTGGACCCACAAGTACTCAAACTGCTCACGGCGAGCTTGTGAATCTAGAAAATACTCCCGGCTTGCACCAGGAGGCCCGGAGTACCCTCAAATTCGGCCTTAAGCAAGACATTTTGGCCTTGAAAGTCAAAGAACATCATTCACCGCTGTTTTTCGGACAAGTTTCTGAACCCATTGCCCTTCCTTTTGAAGGAAATTCAATAGATTATGTTGCTAATAGACATTAATCCCCCAGGTAGGGACAAACGTACCATTCTGCAGATGCTCTATGATTCGGGCAATCTCATTTGGCCGAAATTGAAGAAAGTCCGGCGGCTATATATGCCTTATTCACCTTGTTTTCGCCGGATGCCATGTTGTAACTCATGCGCGTGAAAGCCAAGAACAAAAGGGCATTCCTGGCATTGGTCAATATATATGTGGAAACAATATCTCCACATTAGAGGACGGGAAATTTCGGGGCGGTCAGGCAAAAAGCATCACGGGAAAATGAAGTACTTTCAAGGACTGCCATAGAATGGACCGATGTTCACTAAACGGTCATAACTTTGTCATTAGTAGTCCGTGTCGGACCCACAAGTACTCAAACTGGTCGCGACGAGCTTGCGAATCTTGAAAATACTCCCGGCTTGAAGTACCCTCAATATTGGCCATAAGCAGGACTTGTTGGCCCTGAAAGTCAAAGTACATCTCTCGCCGCTGTTTTTTGGACAAGTTTCTGAACCCATTGGCCCTTCCTTTTGAAGGAAATTTGAGAGATTATGTGGCTTATAGACATTACCCCCCCCCCCCCCGGTAGGGACAAACATACCTTTCTGCAGATGCTCTTTGATCCGGGCAATCTCTTTTGGCTGTAATTGAAGAAAATCCAGCGGCTATATGCCTTATTCTCTTTGTTTTCACCGGATGCCATGTTGTAACTCATGCGCGTGAAAGCCAAGAACAAAAGGGCATTCCTAGAATTGGTCCATTTTGGGCGGAACAAATCTACTAATTCTTTTATTCCAGTAAGAAAGAGGGATCTTGAACTAATAAATAGACCTAGCAGCTAAAAGAGGGTATCCTGAGTAATTGCAAGAATGGGGTTCATTTATATTCCTGGTATAGTAGATGCTATCACACATACAGTCATACTCAATTCGATGGAATTGTTTGATCTTAAAGGAGATCTTCTACAATTTTGCACATAAGGGGTTATATCTGTGGAAACAATATCTCCACTATAGAGGACGAGAAATTTCGGGGCGGTTAGGCGACAAGCATCTCGGGAAAATGAAGTACTTTCAAGGACTGCGATAGAATGGACAGATGTTCAGTAAAACGGTCATAACTTTGTCATTCGGAGTCCGTGTCGGACCCGCAAGTACTCAAACTGCTCGCAGCGAGCATGTGAATCTTGAAAAAACTCCCGGCTTGTACTAGGAGGCTGGAGTATCCTCAAATTTGGCCTTAAGCAAGACCTTTTGGCCTTGAAAGTCAAAGAACATCATTCGCCACTGTTTTTCAGACAAGTTTCTGAACCCATTGCCCTTCCTTTTGAAGGAAATTCGAGAGATTGTGTTGCTTATAGACATTAGTCCCCCATGGTAGGGAGAAACGTAGCTTTCTGAAGATGCTCTATGATCTGGGCAATCTCATTTGGCCGTAAATTGAAGAAAATCGACCAGCTATATGCCTTATTCTCCTTGATTTCGCCAGATGGCATGTTGTAACTCATGCGCGTGAAAGCCAAGAACAAAAGGGCATTCCTTGCACCGGTCAATATATATGTGGAAACAATATCTCCACTATAGTGGACAAGAAATTTCGGGGTGGTCAGGCAAAAAGCATCACGGGAAAATGAAGTATTTTCAGGGACTACCATAGAATGGACCGATATTCACTAAAACGGTCATAACTTTGTCATTCGGAGTCCGTGTCGGACCCACAAGTACTCAAATTGCTCGTGGCAAGCATGCGAATCCAGAAAATACTCCTGGCTTGTGTTAGGAGGTCCGGGGTAGCCTGAAATTTGTCCTCAAGCAGGACTTTTGGGCCCTGAAAGTCAAAGAACATCATTCGCCGTTGTTTTTCGGACAAGCTTCTGAACCCATTGCCCTTCCTTTTGAAGGACATTCAATAGATTATGTTGCTTATAGACATTACTCCTTCCCCCGGTAGGGACAAACGTACATTTCTCCAGATGCTCTATGATCCGGGCAATCTCATTTGGCCGTAAATTGAAGAAAGTCCAGCGGCTATATATGCCTTATTCTCCTTGTTTTCGCCGGATGCCATGCTGTAACTCATGCGCGTGAAAGCCAAGAACAAAAGTGGTTTGCTCGCATTGGTCAATATATATGAGGAAACAATATCTCCACATTAAAGTACGGGATCTTTATGCGGAGCATCCCACGTTCATCCTCATGTACACTTCGACTACTCTCCAAGCCCCAAGAGGACATATGACGAGACCTCGAACATACGCCATTGGACACAAGGTGAATTCACTCCTCTTCGAACCGTCACTTTCCGCATGTGAGACATGGCTACTACCTCATGCATGGACCTTGCATACAATCAGGTACAACCAAGATGACCATGGAGAATCCAAGGACCAAGGCCAAGCATGGAAGAGGAGACGGAAGAAGAAGAATGGAGCAAGACAGCACTTGCCCGGATCATCCGGACACCCAGCCGGACGATCCGGACCAAGCCCGGACGATCCGGACGACCACCCGGACGATCCGGCTAACGTGCCCGACGACACCCGAAGCTGCTCGACGAAGCCGGATCATCCGGACGGTCACCCGGATCATCCGTACCCCCGACACCCGGATCATCCGGGCCACCATCCGGATCATCCGGACCCCGCCTGCGTGCGTGACTTGGGCCGAAGCCCGTGTACCCCTTCGCCCCTCACTTACCCCTTCGTGGCTTAGCACTATACATAGACCTCCTCCTCCCCATTTTGAGGGTTAGCATTGGTTTAGCTCATATTTTGTGTGAGAGCCTTGCTCATCCACTTGGTTACTTCTCTTCGGAGCTCATGACCTCTTCGGAGAAGATCCCCCAAGAGGATTCAAGACCCCTTCAAGGGAAGACAATCAAGATCTCCTCACAGAGAAGAACAGCTACCCTTGTATCTTTCCTTTGTTGATTTTGAATCTTGTGCTACCTTATGTGTTCGGTGATCTAACCCTTGTGTGATCGATTACTTGTCGGTTTAGTGATCCTCTCGTTTCTCCTCGTGTTTTGCCTTGTGTTTTCCACGCATTCTTCGTGTCTCCCCGTAGGATCCACTCCAAACGTGAAAGATCGGCCCTAGGGTTCCGCCCTACATCATCTTGGTATCATGAGTGATGAGGACATGACTACCTTGGATATGACCAAAAATATTGCATATATGCATATTTGTCAGGTGATTTCTAGTGCAAACTATTCAATAATCTATTTATGTTATCCAGAACAAAAATACTTCATACACTTTTGTGTTTTGTCTAATTGCAGGTGTATGGGACATTTGTACAATCCACATATGAAGATAAGGAAGAAAGAGATGTTTATTTGCTGTCCAAAAAGTTCTCTCACGTCACTTTTGGCCCAAGAGAAGATAGAGTCCAAGTCTCTCACGTTCTGGATTCAGATTTGGACTGCACAGACATACCTGACTCAAAACGCACACAAGTTTTTCATACGGACTCCAAATTGGGTGATTCTTTTTTCGCTGGAAATTAGATTTCGTGCACTTTCCAGCCCAATTGGAATCACCTTCAAATTCGTCCGGAGTGTTGAATTGTGGACGAAACAATCTGATGCTGCAGCAGAATCCGAGTCAAACTACAAGTCCAAAGGTGTTACATCACCTCCACTTTGGCCCATTGGCCTTGTATGACCTAGATTTAGTTTTAGGCTGCCTTGGGACGTCCTCCCACCTCCTTGGCCGCCACCCCTTGCTCCTATATAAGTAGATCCATCTAGTAGCTTTTCCTTGGGATTTGTTTAGTTAAAAGTTAGCCATTGCAACTTCGTGTACTTCGTTTGTGTCCAACGACCAGATCAAGACCGCTTACGGATCCCCACCATTATCAATACTTCATATATATTCACAATATTCAGATTGCTTTATCATATTCTTGCTCGTTCTTCGATTGCTTGCAGGAATAGACCTTCGTGGTCAGGTTGATCGTGCTCCAGCGTGGTCAATAACCTCTCGGAGTTGGTTTAGCGATTGCTAAGGCGCAACGTCGTGCATGTTTGTAGTCGGATCGTCAAAGTCGTCTCCACCAAATCGATAGTTATCATCTTATCGAAAGATCGGGACACCCCCGCCTCTATTAAGTGGTATCAGTTTTCAGGTTGCTCGGTGAGAATTTCCAGTTTTTCCTAGATTAGATTTATTTTCTTACCTATTGTCCAAGAAAAAGCCACAAAACAAAAGTTAGATCTATTCATCCTTTGTCCTAGCCAGACTGAGCCTTTGCAATTTTCTTTTCATTATTTGCATTATTGAATTATCGGTTGCATCGCCGTGTCGAGTTGCTGGTCTTAGTATCTAGTTCCTTTAGAGTTTCGAGTTCTGTTCACATTAATCACGCAGCCGCTGCATCATTATCCCATCCGCTGTCAACCATCCCATCCACCAATTTCCACCACGTGCTACGCACTGTTTATTGTCATAATCATAGTTGAGGTCACTCACATCTTCGCCAGATCGAATCTGCATCTTATCTAGTTTGTCTTGGAAAGAGGGAGAAAAAGAAGATAAAGAAAAAAAAGAGAGAAAAAAGGAAAGAAAAAAAAAAGAAAAAGAGGGAGAAGAAAAAGAAAAAAAAAGCGTGAGAAAAAAAAGAGAGAAGAAAAAAATTGGATCTATCTAGAATCAATCTCGTACCTGAATTCGGATTGGAATCTGTTTTGCGCACTGTTCAGTAAAACAGGTGTATCTTCCTCATACGAAGTCCGTTTTGGCTCCGTGAGTACTCAAATTGAAGATAGCGACGAGCCGCATCTAAATAGTTGCAGAAGCTAGTTCAATATTTGACACCTCAAAATCGGCTTCTAAATAGGTCTTTTTTCCCTCCGAAGTTCGTGAACACAGCTTGTTCCAATTTTTCAGGCCAGTTTTAGAATTCTTTAACTCCTCATATCAACTCGGAATTGAGTGATTCTTTTTGCATTGGAAAGCTTGAGTTAGTAGCATTCTTTGAAAGAATTTATCAGAAAATTGTCTCAAACTTTTCAAGAGGAATGTTGGAGAGAGAGTTGTTGTATATCCTGCTTGGCAGTTGTTTTTCATCATTATCTTTACTGCCGTTGTGATCTTCACTTATATCTTGCTGTCAAGAGCTACTTAGTATCCTTCATTGATGCTAGTTGTGCTACGCCGTGACCTTATTAGTGTTCTAGGCTCGCGTCTCTAGTCCGGTCTAGCCTAGGACCAGCACAGTACCGTCGTTGAGCGTTTATTCAACATTGCATCTTTGAATTGATTATTGCTAATCTTTTGCTACCATATATAGCCAACCCAGCTCCACATATTTCTACACCGTGTATATGTACGCTCCCCTGGCAATCGCTTTACTCAATATTCGGAGTTACTTGACACCGCTGGTTGCCGATCACCGCCTGCTGCATGGTAAGAACTTGTAAGACATTGATATTTGCTTTACTGTGAGCGTTTTACCACCACATCCTAGTAGTTATAGGAACATTATTTTTGGGTTTTGTTTCTTGTTCTACTAATCATGACAAGATCCAGAGTCAATTCATGGGCTTTGTCGATCGCGGGAGACGTGCCACCACCTTTGCAAATACCACAACCGTCACGAGAGGTGCACAAACATCCAAATGCACATGATCAGGTTAATGTATCTATACCACCATTTAATGGCCGTTTTAAACCTGCTTTATATATTGAATGGGAGTTCGACATAAAAAATATATTTGCTTCCCATAATTTCGATGAACATAAAAAGGTTAAGGTTGCGGTTGGTTCTTTCACTGGTTATGCTTTGGTTTGGTGGGGTGAATATTGTCGGTTACACCCTGATTATATACCTACTACTTGGGATGATTTGAAATTTGCCATGCGACATACTTTCGTCCCTGCTTATTATACTCGTGACATGATTAAGAAGTTGCAACACTTAAAACAAGGTAGTGAAACTGTAACAAAATATTATGATGATTTACAAACTACCTTGTTGCATTCCTCTTTAGAAGAAAGTGAAGATGATTTTATGGATAGATTTTGGGGAGGATTAAACCGTGATATTCAAGAGATAGTAATTCATGAAGAGTGTTATCCTATGGACCATTTGTTTCATCTTGCTTGCAAAGCTGAACAGGAAATAAAACGACGTGTTGGCCACGAGGAGAACAAGCGCACAGTGCACATTCCAAGAGTTGATATGATTGTTCCTTCAACTACTAGGCATACTATGACAACCACATCCGTTGTTGTCAGGACTACATCACCTCCACCATGTGACACATCGCCCCCGAGAGTGGCTACATCATCTGAGTTGATCATAAGAGGTAATGACAAAGGTACTGATCTTCCATCTCTACATGAGAATGATGAATGCCTTGTCAATTTGAATGCACCATCTAATGAGCTACCCACTACTTTGATCACACCACCTATTTTAGAGGACTACTTGCCATGTGATCAAACAACTGAAATACCAACAATTTTGAGTGCACCCATTGAATTAACTATTGATGCAAAAGAACCAATGTTTAATCATTTTGATATGACCTCTAATCTTGGTGATGATTCTGTGTTGAATGACTTATTGCATGTTTGCTTATTTAAGCATGTTGTAGCATGTAAATTTGATGCAAGTAAGGTTTATTCACCAATGTTGGGATGGTTTAATGATGAACATTGTCAATCTTTTGAAATGAATAAGAGCTTCACTTATATGTGCAAACTGAGTTGCAATATTTTCATGCCTTCTACTTCTTGTGCTAATTTTTTGGCTTTAGATTTTATGAACTATGCAAGTTACTCATCTATTCATGTGTCATATATGCAAAAATCAAGGGAAGTAAAAATGGATGACATATACATATACAACATGTACACCTTGTCTCTTTTGTTAGCCACATTTCAGATTAAGCAACGCCGAGGACGGCTTTATTTTCAAGAAGGGGAGGATGATGAGGACATGACTACCTTGGATATGACCAAAAATATTGCATATATGCATATTTGTCAGGTGATTTCTAGTGCAAACTATTCAATAATCTATTTATGTTATCCAGAACAAAAATACTTCACACACTTTTGTGTTTTGTCTAATTGCAGGTGTATGGGACATTTGTACAATCCACATATGAAGATAAGGAAGAAAGAGATGTTTATTTGCTATCCAAAAAGTTCTCTCACGTCACTTTTGACCCCAAGAGAAGATAGAGTCCAAGTCTCTCACGTTCTGGATTCAGATTCGGACTGCATAGACACACCTGACTCAAAACGCACACAAGTTTTTCATACGGACTCCGAATTGGGTGATTCTTTTTTTGTTGGAAACTAGATTTCGTGCACTTTCCAACCCAATTGGAATCACCTTCAAATTCGTCCGGAGAGTTGAGTTGTGGACGAAACAATCTGATGCTGCAGCAGAATCCGAGTCAAACTACAAGTCCAAAGGTGTTACATCACCTCCACTTGGGCCCATTGGCCTTGTACGACCTAGATTTAGTTTTAGGCTGCCTTGGGACGTCCTCCCACCTCCTTGGCCGCCACCCCTTGCTCCTATATAAGTAGATCCATCTAGTAGCTTTTCGTTGGGATTTGTTTAGTTAAAAGTTAGCCATTGCAACTTCGTGTACTTCGTTTGTGTCCAACGACCAGACCAAGACCGCTTACGGATTCCCACCCTTATCAATACTTCATATATATTCGCAATATTCAGATTGCTTTATCATATTCTTGCTCGTTCTTCGATTGCTTGCAGGAATAGATCTTCGTGGTCAGGCTGACCGTGCTTCCGGCATCGTCAGTAACCTCAGGAGATTGGTTAGCGATTGCTAAGGGCGCAACGTCGTGCACGTTTGTAGTCGGATCGTCAAAGTCGTCTCCACCAAATCGATAGTTATCCATCTCATCGAAAGATCGGGACACCCCCCGCCTCTATCAGGATCCTACCACATTGCATATAAGATTGTCATATCCGATCATCTTGGATCATCGTGTGAGAAACACGGGAACCATACATATATAGCATACTTGGGATAGAAAGTTTATCCATTTTGCATGATGAGGACATGACTACCTTGGATATGACCAAAAATATTGCATATATGCATATTTGTCAGGTGATTTCTAGTGCAAACTATTCAATAATCTATTTATGTTATCCAGAACAAAAATACTTCACACACTTTTTGTGTTTTGTCTAATTGCAGGTGTATGGGGACATTTGTACAATCCACATATGAAGATAAGGAAGAAAGAGATGTTTATTTGCTGTCCAAAAAGTTCTCTCACGTCACTTTTGGCCCAAGAGAAGATAGAGTCCAAGTCCTCTCACGTTCTGGATTCAGATTCGGACTGCACAGGACATACCTGACTCAAGAACGCACACAAGTTTTTCATACGGACTTCCGAATTGGGGTGATTCTTTTTTGTTGGAACTAGATTTCGTGCACTTTCCAACCCAATTGGAATCACCTTCAAATTCGTCCGGAGAGTTGAGTTGTGGACAAAACAATCTGATGCTGCAGCAGAATCCGAGTCAAACTACAAGTCCAAAGGTGTTACATCACCTCCACTTGGGCCCATTGGCCTTGTACGACCTAGATTTAGTTTTAGGCTGCCTTGGGACGTCCTCCCCCACCTCCTTGGCCGCCACCCCTTGCTCCCTATATAAGTAGATCCATCTAGTAGCTTTTCCTTGGGATTTGTTTTAGTTAAAAAGTTAGCCATTGCAACTTCGTGTACTTCGTTTGTGTCCAACGACCAGAAGACCGCTTCCGGATCCCCACCATTATCCAATACTTCATATATAATTTGTCAATATTCAGATTGCTTTATCATATTCTTGCTCGTTTCTTCGATTGCTTGCAGGAATAGACCTTCGTGGTCAGGCTGACCGTGCTTCCAGCATCGTCAGTTACCTCAGGAGTATTGGTTTAGCGATTGCTAAGACGCAACGTCGTGCACGTTTGTAGTCGGATTGTCAAAGTCGTCTCCACTAAATCGATAGTTATCATCTCATCGAAAGATCGGGACCCTCGCCTCTATCAAGTGGTATCAGAGCCAGGTTGCTCGGTGAGAATTTCCAGTTTTTCCCTAGATTAGATTTATTTTCTTACCTATTGTTCCAAGAAAAAGCCACAAAAAAGAGTAGATCTATTCATCCTTGGTCCAAGCCAATCTGAGCCTTTGCAATTTTCTTTTCATTGCTTGCATAGTTGAATTATCGGTTGCATCGTCGTTGTCGACTTGCTGGTCTAGTGTCTAGTTCGTTTAGAGTTTCGAGTTTCTGTTCACATTAGTCACGCCACCGCTGCATCATTATCTCTTCCGCTGTCCACCACCCATCCATCAATTTCCACCACGTGCTACCCACCATTCATTGTCATAATAATAGTTGAGATCTAGTTTGTTTTGGAAAGATGGGAGAAAAAAAGAGACAAAAAAAAGAGAGAAAAAAAGTCAGAGAAAAAAAGGAGAAGAAAAAGAAAAGAAAAGCGTGAGAAAAAAAGAGAGAAGAAAAAAAAATGGATCTATCTAGAATCAATCTCGTACCTGAATTCGGATTGGAATCTGTTTTGCGCACTGTTCAGTAAAACAGGTGTATCTTCCTCATACGAAGTCCGTTTTGGCTCCGTGAGTACTCAAATTGAAGATAGCGACGAGCCGCATCTAAATAGTTGCAGAAGCTAGTTCAATATTTGACACCTCAAAATCGGCTTCCAAATAGGTCTTTTTGCCCTCCAAAGTTCGTGAACACAGCTTGTTCCAATTTTTCAGGCCAGTTTTAGAATTCTTTGACTCCTCATATCAACTCGGAATTGAGTGATTCTTTTTGCATTGGAAAGCTTGAGTTAGTAGCATTCTTTGAAAGAATTTATCAGAAAATTGTCTCAAACTTTTCAAGAGGAAAGTTGGAGAGAGAGTTGTTGTATATCCTGTTTGACAGTTGTTTTTCATCATTATCTTTACTGCCGTTGTGATCTTCACTTATATCTTGCTGTCCAGAGCTACTTAATATCCTTCATTGATGCTAGTTGTGCTACGCCGTGACCTCATTAGTGTTCTAGGCTCGCGTCTCTAGTCCGGTCTAGCCTAGGACCAGCACAGTACCGTCGTTGAGCGTTTATTCAACATTGCATCTTTGAATTGATTATTGCTAATCTTTTGCTACCATATATAGCCAACCTAGCTCCACATATTTCTACACCGTGTATACGTACGCTCCCCTGGCAATCGCTTCACTCAATATTCGGAGTTACTTGACACCGCTGGTTGCCGATCACCGCCTGCTGCATGGTAAGAACTTGTGAGACATTGATATTTGCTTTACTGTGAGCGTTTTACCACCACATCCTAGTAGTTATAGGAACATTATTTTTGGGTTTTGTTTCTTGTTCTACTAATCATGACAGGATCCAGAGTCAATTCATGGGCTTTGTCGATCGCGGGAGACGTGCCACCACCTTTGCAAATACCACAACCGTCACGAGAGGTGCACAAACATCCAAATGCACATGATCAGGTTAATGTATCTATACCACCATTTAATGGCCGTTTTAAACCTGCTTTATATATTGAATGGGAGTTCGACATAAAAAATATATTTGCTTCCCATAATTTCAATGAACATAAAAAGGTTAAGGTTGCGGTTGGTTCTTTCACTGGTTATGCTTTGGTTTGGTGGAGTGAATATTGTCGGTTACACCCTGATTATATACCTACTACTTGGGATGATTTGAAACTTGCCATGCGACATACTTTCGTCCCTGCTTATTATACTCGTGACATGATTAAGAAGTTGCAACACTTAAAACAAGGTAGTGAAACTGTAACAAAATATTATGATGATTTACAAACTACCTTGTTGCATTCCTCTTTAGAAGAAAGTGAAGATGATTTTATGGATAGATTTTGGGGAGGATTAAACCGTGATATTCAAGAGACACTAATTCATGAAGAGTGTTATCCTATGGACCATTTGTTTCATCTTGCTTGCAAAGCTGAACAGGAAATAAAACGACGTGTTGGCCACGATGAGAACAAGCGCCCGGTGCACATTCCAAGAGTTGATATGATTGTTCCTTCATCTACTAGGCATACTATGACAACCACATCCATTGTTGTGAGGACTACATCACCTCCACCATGTGACACATCGCCCCCGAGAGTGGCTACATCATCTGAGTTGATCATAAGAGGTAATGACAAAGGTACTGATCTTCCATCTCTACATGAGAATGATGAATGCCTTGTCAATTTGAATGCACCACCTGATGAGCTACCCACTACTTTGATCACACCACCTATTTTAGAGGACTACGTTGATAATTTGACTTTGCCATGTGATCAAACAACTGAAATACCAACAATTTTGAGTGCACCCATTGAATTAACTACTGATGCAAAAGAACCAATGTTTAATCATTTTGATATGACCTCTAATCTTGGTGATGATTCTGTGTTGAATGACTTATTGCATGTTTGCTTATTTAAGCATGTTGTAGCATGTAAATTTGATGCAAGTAAGGTTTATTCACCAATGTTGGGATGGTTTAATGATGAACATTGTCAATCTTTTGAAATGAATAAGAGCTTCACTTATATGTGCAAACTGGGTTGCAATATTTTCATGCCTTCTACTTCTTGTGCTAATTTTTTGGCTTTAGATTTTATGAACTATGCAAGTTACTCATCTATTCATATGTCATATATGCAAAAATCAGGGGAAGTAAAAATGGATGACATATACATATACAACATGTACACCTTGTCTCTTTTGTTAGCCACATTTCAGATTAAGCAACGCCGAGGACGGCTTTATTTTCAAGAAGGGGAGGATGATGAGGACATGACTACCTTGGATATGACCAAAAATATTGCATATATGCATATTTGTCAGGTGATTTCTAGTGCAAACTATTCAATAATCTATTTATGTTATCCAGAACAAAAATACTTCACACACTTTTGTGTTTTGTCTAATTGCAGGTGTATGGGACATTTGTACAATCCACATATGAAGATAAGGAAGAAAGAGATGTTTATTTGCTGTCCAAAAAGTTCTCTCACGTCACTTTTGGCCCAAGAGAAGATAGAGTCCAAGTCTCTCACGTTCTGGATTCAGATTCGGACTGCACAGACATACCTGACTCAAAACGCACACAAGTTTTTCATACGGACTCCGAATTGGGTGATTCTTTTTTTGTTGGAAACTAGATTTCGTGCACTTTCCAACCCAATTGGAATCACCTTCAAATTAGTCCGGAGAGTTGAGTTGTGGACAAAACAATCTGATGCTGCAGCAGAATCCGAGTCAAACTACAAGTCCAAAGGTGTTACATCACCTCCACTTGGGCCCATTGGCCTTGTACGACCTAGATTTAGTTTTAGGCTGCCTTGGGACGTCCTCCCACCTCCTTGGCCGCCACCCCTTGCTCCTATATAAGTAGATCCATCTAGTAGCTTTTCCTTGGGATTTGTTTAGTTAAAAGTTAGCCATTGCAACTTCGTGTACTTCGTTTGTGTCCAACGACCAGACCAAGACCGCTTCCGGATCCCCACCATTATCAATACTTCATATATATTTGCAATATTCAGATTGCTTTATCATATTCTTGCTCGTTCTTCGATTGCTTGCAGGAATAGACCTTCGTGGTCAGGCTGACCGTGCTTCCAGCATCGTCAGTAACCTCAGGAGATTGGTTTAGCGATTGCTAAGACGCAACGTCGTGCACGTTTGTAGTCGGATTGTCAAAGTCGTCTCCACTAAATCGATAGTTATCATCTCATCGAAAGATCGGGACCCTCGCCTCTATCATTGCATCTTATAGATTGTGCACAAGTGTCGTATCTGCCTATAGAGCAATCATGCTAGTGTCTCTCTTGAGTTGTGCAACACGAGCGTTTTCCATGGATTCCACATTTTGTGCTCATTCCTTGGTTGCACGACATCATTTATCTATCTCTGTGTGTGTGTTTCCGTGTTCCATTCATTGCTATTGATCTACTTGTTTTACTTGCAAATTTGTGAATCTCTTTCAACATTATTGACTCTTGCTAACATTTTGCATCAAATTTTTGTTCCACTATCCTCACCGAGCTCCACCATAAGCCTTATTTGTGTAGATGTGAGAAATTGACAAGATTGGTACCAATTGTGTTATTTCCTTGTTACATTATTGAGTGATCATTGATCCATCTTCAACATTTGTCAAGGTACATTTGGTATAGTTCTTCTCATTCTCCCACTCATATTTGTTCGAGTCTTGTGATGGATAGGCAAGGCATTTCATCTCCAGTCTTCCACAACAACGATGGCGCATACAACTACAACAAGAAAACTTCCCACTTCGGACTACACCGAGCAATGCAAGTCATCGACAACATCACCACCGACTTACGACATTCCGAAGCTAGGAGAAGGGACTACTTTGACGACAAGTTTTCCGCACAAAAGGAGGAGCAAGATGCAAGGACGGAGGAGATTTGGACCTTGTTGATCAACCGTTCTTCCCCTTCATCATCCTCAAGGCAGAGATGTTCAAGTCACAAGTCTTCGGAGCGCCAAAATGATGCAAGCGCAAGTTGTCCACGTCCACATCTCCAATGGCGACCATCATCACGTTTGTGATACACATCATCATGAAGGGCAAGTCACCTCCAAGCAACATGTGCACGATGACGACGGACGACATCTACTACGAGCTCAAGCACGACAACGACACCATCATCATGAAGATGCTCCACAAGCGCAAATGCACATGTCCCAACAAGCCCTACTTCACGCCAAGGCCAAGCTTCAAGAGCACAAAAGAAGACCGCGAGACGAGCACCACCAAGACGGAGCTACGGCTACACCAACCACTTCGGCATCTTCGCCAAGTGTTCTCAAGGCATCTTCGCCTTTGGACGTACGTCATCTTCGCCTACTTCCCATGGGTTCTCCTACATCGACATCTTCACCTACAAGGCGACCACCTCCAAGTGAGGGCGACACTTCCATCTTCGGAAGCCCCTCAAGCAAGATGGCCGAGCATGGGAAATTCGCTTTGGTCATGGAGATGAACTACGAGGTGCCACATCATATGGGCCTCCTACAACAAGATGGTGACAAGAAGGTCGAACAAGGGCCATCCCCTATGACCACGGCGACGAGCACGAACCTCTTCAACAACATGACGATGGCGCCCATATTGGACTCATACTCCGAGTCAAGCTACGCGAGCGCACATGAGACCTTCTCTTTGGTCTCGGAGGAGAGTGATGATGTGCCATCTTCTGCCTTCATCCACGGCTACGACTATGACATGATTGAGCATGGAGACATTTGGACCTACATCTCTCCAACACCCAGATATGACGAGATGCCCCAATTGCCATGTGAGGAGAGCCAGCACCCCATGAGTGAGATGAGTGACCCCACCATACGTGACATTGAGAGCATTTCCTATGAGAGGATGAGTGTGACCACCACTTGAGAGCATGCCACACATCCTATGTGAGGTTGAGAGCCATTTGAGTGACTCTACTAACCATATGAGTGAGAGCATCCAAGAGGGAGTGAGTGAGGCCACTATGATTTCTAATGACCTAACCTCTACCCCGAGTGTGTTTTCTTATTTGGTGCTAGATCTCATACATGATGACATGCCTATCCTCAACGAGTCCATACCTCCAATGGAGACAACGATGGCCATGGTGGAAGAAGATGCACCCCCTGATGGTACCATCATGTTGCAACCTTACCTACAACACATGAGCGATGCTCTAAAGGTAACATAGGTGATGGTGCTTCTCTTGTCCCACTAGTCGACTATCTTGCAAATGATTTCTTGCATGATTATGATCACCTTATGGATTCATCACATACTATGTCATGTTTCGATATGCCACCCATTTATGATGAATATGATGATGAGCATGTTGAATTGCCTAGTTGTGATGCTATTCTCCATAGGATATCATGTGAAAATTCTATTCGTCACATCATGTTTGACAACCATTAAACTTGTCATATGCTATGAGTGAGATCTCCCATATTGCATAATTTCAATCTCAACATAGTAACTATGCATGCCCAATTACAGTAAATCCCATTTGTACTTATGGCATAGATGACAAGATGATGGTCATTGGCTTTTGTTTTTCATGTGATGATATTGCTAAGCTTCCTTTACATGATTTGTGCAATTCATCTACTATTCCATGCCATGATCACTTAGAACCAAATATGCATTGTTTTGGATGTTGTAAATATTCTCCATGTGATGTTTCCATTAATGCTCATGAGGATACCCCCATAGTCTGCTCATACATATGAGGAGATTTTGATGCATTCCATACTTTGCATGATTCCCATGATAATGTACACTGTATGCATTCCATGAATAACAATGCTCTACATATTTCTTGTGATGCATTACACAATTTGAGTCTCCATTATGCTATACATAACAACAAACCTATCATGATGGATGACATGTTTCTCTATCATGTATCTCATTTATTTGAGCATAGGATATTTTATGCTAACCAACACAAGCACATGCGCATCATGATGGATGATGTGTACATATACCACCCACACACAATTTTCCATTTGTCTTTGTTTTGTGTAGGTACTCACATATACCCGTCAACCTCTCAATCCCAAGAATTGACAAAACGAGCTCTTGAGAGCAAAGATGACTTGGGATCCCATGGACTATCCTTACAACCATTCCCTTCGCGCAAGGACTACGCGCATCTCTTCTACTTGGCTCTCACACAGCTATGGGCTATATATCACTTGTTACTTTATGCCCATTGTATCTTGTTCACTTCGCATGTTATGCATCATTACATGATTTTGCCATGCAACTTTGGCCATTTCTTACATCTACATATGATTCACCATTATGCTACTCCTATGTGTATTTGCATGCTTGGTGGAGATCCTTGTTGCTATTTCCATGTTTATCATGTGCCTCATGCTATTGATGCTTGTTGTGTTGGGAGAGTAATGATGTTCCATTGCTATTTACGTAGGACTTCTTGCCAATACAATGATGATACCTTCCTCATATCTTGCTTTCATGCTTGTGATATGTCATGTGAATTATTCATGCCCACTATTTGCACACATGACATGCTTGCCATGATTCCTTCTAGTACGTTGCATCTTCGCATTACTAGCTTGCACCACTTGATCACTATGATTTCACTCTTACTCACTTTCTTGGGTTGATGACATATATGTTCTGATAGCGGCAAAGGTATCCCGTCTTTCGATGAGATGGTGGCTATCATTTTAGAGGAAGTCGACTTTGACGATCCGACTATGAACGTGCGAGGACGTCGCGCTTTAGCAATCGCTAAACCAACTCCGAGGGGTTATTGACCACGCCGGAGCACGATCAACCTGACCACGAGGGCCTGTTTCCTGCGAGCAAACAAAGAACAAGCAAGAAACTGAGATTGCAATCTGGATATTGCGAAAATAAGATGAAAGCTTTATTGATTAAGGTGGGGTTCTGTGACGTCTTGGTCTGGTCGTTGGACACATACGAAGTACGCGAAGTTGTAGCTATGGCGAACTTTCAATCTAAACAAAACCCAAAGTCTAAACGATGCCCTAAGGGCTGTATATATGGAGGAGAGAGGGGGAATTTCGTGGCCCTTGGTGGAGGGGTCCGAAACCAACCCTAACTCTTGTTTCCCCACACATACGGACTCTAAAAATAGCCTATACTTAAGTATTTCGAAAATACATGGGCCTGGCCCAATAATAAGGTGACGCAGCACCTAGAATAGCCTCTGGACGAAATTTATGAAGTGGCATCTTGTATATTTCGTCCCATGCTTCATGCACTCATTATGGTGGCTTTAGAGTCCTGGAATCATCACTTGTAACTGCGTTCTTGTTCCCCTTGCGCATGCCATCATCTCCATGCTTGAACTTGCTCCAAGGTTCATCTTTCTTGTCCAAGCTAGGCCCTTCATTTGTAAGCAAAACAAATGTATCCAACTTAGGCAGCATCATATTCACATGAACATTAGAATCGTTACCAAGAAACAAAAGTACCTGATAATTCAATTGGCGTGCGCGAGCTCTAGTAATTGGTCCAGTATGTACAGCAGCAGGGGCTGTGGGTGTAACAATGGTATTGATGTCCTCATCATGTTCATGCCTCTCACATGATATATCTTGTTCATTGTCGCTTGCCTCCAATTGTTGCATCTATGCTTATTGATCGTGGAGACTTGGACATATTACTTGTGATGCATGCTTGTTTAACCGAGCCTGTTGTATTTGGTTGTTTTTGCATCATATGCCTCCATACTATGAAATGCTCCCTTGTCCTTTCCAATGATGAGCATGATGCTTACACTTGTTGGGTATATTACCACGCGAATGATAGGTTTTGCACTTCCGCTAATCTCATTTGTTTTTCTGAGTGTTTGTTGTAAGTGCATCTAGTGCCACCCCTAGTTGGTTTTGGAGTATTGACGACAAACCTAGTTGAGGGACTAATGTGTTTGTGAGAATTGCAGGATAACACAGGTAGAAGTCCCTCATTGATTCGGTTTTCCTACCAGAGATGACCCCTAAAAATGTATGAAGACATTGAAGTCAGAGGTGATATGTGAAGACATTCACATTGAAGACTATGATAAGAGAAGACATCGCGTGAAGACTATGGAGCGCGAAGACTTAGCAGTTTCGTGGTTCTGTGTTTTTCTTTGATGAGTCATAGGAACCACCGTACTGTTAAGTGGGGTCCAAGAGAACTAGTCAGAATGACTGAAGTGATGCTTAACCAAAAATGCTATGTCTTTGAGTGAAGACTATGAGAGCAAATCTTGTCCAGAGTTGGATAAGTCAGCTTTGCTTGTAGCCCAAGTAAAGTTGCCATGTGTGTTTGAAATCTGACCGTTGGAACATGTGTCAGTTCCTTAGTGACCAAGGGTCATTTCGGACAAATCAGGTCGGGTTGCCTAGTGGCTATAAATAGCCCACCCCCTACAACCATAAACGGTTGGCTGCTCAGAGTTAGAGTATGGCTTTTGTCGTTTGAGAGCAACCCACCTCGAAGCCTTTGAGAGAGAATTCGTTGCGAGGACAAAGCCCTAAACACCCAGAGCCAAAGAGTGTTAGGCATCACTTAAGTCTTCCTGTCTGTGTGATCTGAAGACTTATTACACTTGAGGACTGTGAATCCTCCAGCCGGTTAGGCATCGCGTTCTGAGCATCCAAGATTCATTGTGGATCGCCGGTGAACGAAGTCTGTGAAGGTTTGGAAGTCTACCTTGAATACTTACCAGAGTGATTGGGCGAGGACTGGGTGTCCTTAGCTCAAGGGGAATAAGGTGAAGACAAGGTCTTGTAAGTTGAATCTCAGCCTCCCTAACCAGACGTACAGTTGTTACAGCAACTGGAACTGGTCCAACAAATCATTGTCTTCAACGAGTCACTGGTTTCATCCTTCCCTTCCCTTTACTTACTGTTGGTCCTTGTGAAGTCATTGTATGATTGCATTATCTTTTGTCTTCACTGAGTGACTGCTTGTTCTAATTGGCTTCACAATATCTTCCTACCTGATCTTTACTGCCTAGCTGCTATTAGTCATTGTGCTTTCACTTCATTGAATACTTGACTATGGTTTGCCTAGTGTAGTCTACCTTCCGCTGCATGGTAATAGGTTTATTTCTATCGTTTGTCTTCGAAACTTCCATGTTTTGAAGACTTTCATAAAAATCGCATATTCACCCCCCTCTAGTCGATCACTAGCACTTTCAATTGGTATCAGAGCAAGGTAATCCCTTGTTCTGTGTGATTCGGTTTAACCACCTGGAGTTTTAGCTATGTTGACTACAAGGATAATTAAAGTCTCCGCTGCATGCCCCATCTTTGATGGAACTGAATATCCCTACTGGAAGAATAAGATGCGCATGCATCTTGAAGCCATCGATGTCGACCTATGGTATGTCGTCAAGAATGGCGTTCCCAAGGCTGGTGAAGGTGTCACTGCTGCTGATGTCAAGAAGTTCGTTTAACTGGACTCCACTGCCAAGAACATCATCTGTGGTGATCTGACCAAAGGATAGTATGGCCGCTTGAGTGCTTTGGAAACATCTAAGCTAGTCTGGGACTGGCTCTCCAAGGTCAATGAAGGCGTCTCAACCCAGAGAGATCGGAGAATCAGTGTCCTTCGCAACCTCTTCAACCACTTCAAGAGAAATGACAATGAGAATGTCCAGCTCACGTTTGATCGACTCACTGACATCACAAATGAGCTTCAAGCTCTCGGTGCCACTAAGATCACCAAGCATGAAGTCGTCAAGACACTCCTGAGATCACTTGACAGCTCGTTTGACACTCTAGCCCTGATGATTCAAGAACGTCCTGACTTCAAGACACTCGATCTGTCTGACATACTTGAGAGGCTCAACACACACGAGTTTCAGCTTTTTGAGAAAAGATACATCTATGGTCCCAACTATGGGAGAACTCGTGCCTTGAAGGCAAAATCTGTCTCCTCATCTGAAGAAGAATCTAACAGCAGTTCTGATGATCCTGAAGACATTGGAAAGGAGCTTGCTATGCTTGTGAAGAAGTTCCAAAAATTCACCAAGAAGAAAGGCTTCAGAAAGTCTTCACGATCAAGCTCAAGGAATGATGAAGCTTCTGCTCATGACTACAAGAAGAGAACATGCCACAAGTGCAAGAAACCTGGCCACTACATCTCTGAGTGTCCGCAGTGGGACAATGAGAGAAAGAAGAAGAAGAAGAAGAGCAAGGAGTATGACTCTGACGACAAGAAGAAGAAGAAATACTCAAAGTCTTCTTCCAAGTCTTCCTCAAAGTCTTCATCACACAAGAAGAGCTCATCTGGCAAGGCACGTGCGTTTGTTGGCAAGGAAATGGATTCATAGGAGGAGTCCGCTTCTGAGGAGGCGGAGGTGGAGTCTGAGGAGGAGTCCGGTTCTGGCGTTGCGAGTCTGGCTACAGCATACGTTGCCAAGTCCATCTTCAACACTGAAGACAAGGACTTCATCACCAACACCGATGCAAATGACAAGGACTACTCCGCTCCTACCTACTGCTTCATGGCACGCGGTGCCAAGGTAAACACACGCACTACTCACTATCAAACATCTAGTGAAGATGACTCTGATTGTGGTTCCAAACCCAACTACAAAACACTTGCTAAAATTGCAACTGAACAACAGAAAGCTATGGAACATATTCAAAAACTGTTAGACAAAAGCGATGATCTGTTAGACGCTGAAATGACTCGATCTCAGTCCTTAATTGAATACATAAAAAATCTTCACGTTAAGTATGAGGAACTTGAAAGTCGTCATGAAACGCTCTCAACAACTCATGAAAAGCTTTCCTATGATTATCTTCAAAGGAAGCAAGATCTTGAGAAATTGAGAGCGGCTCATGAAGATCTTCAAAAGGAAAACGAGTCACTTCACGCCGAACAGATCAGTTCAGCTCAGGAAGGATTTGAACCACCATGTCTTAAATGCCTTGAGCGTGATAACGCTACTTCTGTTGCTGAATGTTCTACTACTGCTACTATTGCAATATCTTCAACTGTTTATGGGGTAACTAACCCCTCTGCTGAGGATACCACTGTTATTGCTGATGAGAATGCTAGGTTGAAGACATTGCTTGAAACAGGGATGTACAAAAGTCTCAAAGGGCATGAGACACTATGTGATGTCCTCAAAAGGCAGATCCTGAACCGAAACCCTTGGAAAGAGGGTGTTGGGTTCGAAAGGAAAATGAATGCTGATGGCTCTTACTGGAAACCTGAGCAGTACCCCAAAACCACATGGGTTGCTGCAAAGGAACCTTCAGCGGATCCATCCACCCTATCTGGGTTCACTTGTGCTAATCCCATTGTTATTGATGAATCCTTTGATGCAAACTATAAATTGTTTAAGAACCAGAATGGTGAAGTGTTTGCCAGGTATATTGGTACTAACTGCAGGAATGGGCCGCCTATGAAGAAGGTCTGGGTGCCGAAAAGGTGTTTGGATAATCTTCCTGTGAATGTCGTCATGACACCTCAAGTAAAGAAGACAAATCCCAGACCACAGGCTTCATACGGCCCAAAGGCTTCATATAGACAGAGGACTCACCTGAGTCGCACTAATGCAAATGTTTTGCAGGGAAGCCATACTCAGGTCTATGAATATGAGCGTGGTTCATCAAACCGCCATGTTCATAAGACCAAGAACTATTCTGCTTATTCCTATGAGTACTATTGTCCACGTGCAAGACTTTTTGCTAGGGCTCCAAAGCCAAAGTTCTCAGATGCTGCACTTAGACTCATTGCTTCGAAGCCACCCTTGAAGAAAGCTTAACTCTCTTTTACAGGGAAAGGTCTCCAGCCAAAAACCAAAATCGTTTGAAGCTATTGCTGGGGACCTTAAACATCTTGTAGGGCGCAAGATCAAATGCCCAAATGGTCTTATTATGTATTTTGTTCCTGAGTCGCTTGCTACTTGCCCTATCAGTCCTAATCTTGATCTAAGCTTTCATAATCCACTTGCTCGTCAAATGTTTATGCTTCACAATTCTCTTCGTGAAGCCTATCCCCTAACTGCGCTGTATTGTACGACACCAGCTGCTTCAGAATGGATTATTGATAGTGGGTGTACTAATCACATGACTGGTAAGCGAAGTATTCTCATGGACTCAACCTTACGTCCATCTGACAAAAGTCACCTCACATTTGCTGACACTGGTAAAAGCAAGGTATTGGGTCTAGGTAGAGTTGCAATCTCAAAGGATCAACACATGGATAAAGTCATGCTTGTTGAATCCCTTGGTTTCAACTTAATGTCTGTCTCAATGCTTTGTGATTTAAACATGATTGTGATGTTTGGAAAATATCGTTGCCTTGTTCTAATGGAATCTGACAAGTCTCTAGTGTTTGAAGGGTATCGGAAAGATGATTTGTACGTGGTAGCTTTCTCAGCAGGACCACAACTTGCTGTATGTCTTCTAGCAAAAGCTTCTGAATGCTGGCTCTGGCATCGGAGGGTAGGGCATGCTGGCATGAGGAACCTCCACACCCTTGCAAGGAAGAAGCATGTCATAGGCATCGAGGGCATCAAGTTCAAGAAGGATCACTTATGTGGTGCCTGTGAAGCAGGAAAGATGACGAGGGCCAAGCATCCCTCGAAGACAATCATGACAACGACTCAACCCTTTGAACTGCTCCACATGGACCTTTTCGGTCCCACTCATTACTCAACTCTTACTACTACTGCTTGTCTCTATGGATTTGTCATTGTTGATGATTATTCAAGATATACTTGGGTGCATATAATCCTCTACAAGACTGAAGTGCAGGATGTCTTCAGACGCTTCGCCAATCGAGCCATGAACAACTATGGCGTCAAGATCAAGCATATCAGAAGTGACAATGGCACTGAATTCAAAAACACTGGTCTAGACACTTATCTTGATACTTTGGGCATTACACATGAATTCTCAGCTCCGTACACACCGCAGCAGAATGGTGTTGTGGAACGCAAGAACAGAACACTCATTGAGATGGCCCGGACAATGCTTGATGAATACAAGACTCCAAGAAAGTTCTAGCCTGAAGCCATTGACACTCCATGCCATATCATCAACCGTGTTTATCTTCATAAGCTTCTCAACAAGACATCCTATGAGCTCCTTACTAGCAAGAAGCCAAATGTCAGCTACTTCAGAGTATTTGGTGCCAGGTGCTGGATCAAGGATCCACATCACACTTCAAAATTTGCACCAAAAGCACATGAAGGTTTTATGCTTGGATATGGAAAGGACTCGCACTCCTATAGAGTCTCCAACCTCTTTCACTATGAAGTGGTTGAAACAATGGATGTGCGGTTCGATGAGACTAACGGCTTTTCCACAAAGAGAGCACCTGCCAAATGTGCTAGATGAAGTTCCATCCAGTGAATCAATCAAACTTATGGGAACTGGAGAAATCATACCTTCTGAAGCTCAGCCTGAAGAGGAACTTATCATCTCCGCACCTGATCAAACTGAAGACAATGCTCAGCCTGAAGACAATCCTTCTAACGATGGCAATGATCAGCAAGATCAAAATCTTTGTCCTATACATCCTCGTGTTGTAAATGAAGTACATATTGAGAGAATAATTGATAGCATCAATGCACCAGGTCCACTCACTCGTTCAAGGGCAACACAGCTAGCAAATTTCTGTGGGCACTTCGCATTCATCTCAATATCTGAACCCAAGCAAGTTGAAGAAGCCTTCATGGAACCTGAATGGATTCAAGCTATGCAAGAAGAGATTCAATAGTTTGAGCTGAATAATGTATGGGAACTGGTTAAGCGTCCTGATCCTCGCAAGCACAATATAATAGGCACCAAATGGATATATCGCAACAAGCAAGATGAGCATGGTCAAGTTGTCAAAAACAAAGCTCGTCTCGTTGCTCAAGGGTACACTCAAGTTGAAGGGATTGACTTCGATGAAACATTTGCTCCTGTGGCTAGACTTGAAGCCATACGCATACTGCTGGCCTATGCAAATCATCATAACATTCTTCTGTATCAAATGGATGTGAAGAGCGCTTTTCTCAATGGCAAGATTGAAGAAGTGTATGTTGCACAACCACCTGGCTTTGAAGATCCAAAACATCCTGACATGGTGTACAAACTCAACAAGGCACTGTATGGCCTCAAACAAGCCCCTAGGGCTTGGTATGACACACTCAAAGACTTCCTGAAGAGCAAAGGCTTCAAACCTGGTTCCCTTGACCCCACTCTCTTCACAAAGACATATGATGGTGAACTGTTTGTGTGCCAACTATATGTGGATGACATTATCTTTGGCTGCACCAATCAAAAATACACTGACGAGTTTGGATATATGGTGCGAGAGCAATATCAGATGTCCATGATGGGTGAGCTGAAGTTCTTCCTTGGTCTTCAAATACGTCAGCAATGCAACGGCATCTTCATATCTCGAGAGAAGTACCTCAAAGATTGCCTAAAAAATTTGGGATCAAGACTGCAAAGGCTTCACGACGCCAATGCCAGCCAAACATCATCTGGGTCCCGACGATAATGGTAAAGAGTTCGATCAAAAGGTATACCACTCCATGATTGGTTCTTTACTTTATCTATGTGCATCTAGGCCAGATATTATGCTTAGTGTTTGCATGTGTGCTCGATTCCAAGCGGCACCAAAGGAATCACATCACTTAGCTGTGAAGCGAGTTCTCAGATATTTGGCTCACACCCCAACACTAGGATTATGGTATCCAAAGGGCTGAGAGTTTGATCTAGTTGGATTCTCGGATGCTGATTATGCTGGTGACAAGGTGGGTCGCAAGTCTACATCAGGTACATGTCATTTTCTGGGACGATCACTTGTATGTTGGTCTTCAAAGAAGCAGAACTGTCTATCTCTCTCCACTGCTGAATCGGAATACATTGCTGCTGGATCTTGCTGCGCTCAGCTTCTATGGATGAAGCAAACACTCAAAGACTATGGCATTAATCTGAAGCAAGTGCCACTCTACTGCAACAACGAAAGTGCCATCAAGATTGCCAACAACCCAGTTCAACACTCGAAGACAAAGCACATTGAAATTCGTCATCACTTTCTCAGAGATCATGTTGTGAAGGAAGATATTGATATCATACACGTCAACACTGAAGAGCAATTGGCAGATATCTTCACCAATCCCTTGGATGAGAAGAGGTTTTGCAAGTTACGGTGTGAGCTAAATATCTTGGAATCTTCAAATGTCCTGTGATCAGGCACACATCCTAACACTTATGCATATTGATGACTTAGATGTGCAACACACGAAGTAAAGTATATCTTCAATCAATGAAGACTTACATTCTATGTGTGAATACATTAATGTGGAATTTGACTTCGGAGTGCCACGATAATTGTGCGCCGTGTCTGGGTCTAATACTTCCTATACGGTGGGTAACGCCACCACCAAATTTTTCTGTTTGAAGCGTTTCACTCATGGCGTTACTAGTCTTCAATCTCAACTTGTCTTCATGATTATCTTCACTATGTTGATTTGATTGTCTTTCTGATATATATATATATACTAGTGTTCTGTCCTCTACAGCAATCACTTATAGCTATGTCCTCTTGTTGAATCTTTTGAACTAAGTGAATCTGATCGGACCCTAACCTCTCTATGCTTTCTATCTCACTTATTACACTTGAGGACTGTGAATCCTCTAGTCGGTTAGGCGTTGCGTTCTGAGCATCCAAGAGTCATTGTGGATCGCCGGTGAACGAAGTCTGTGAAGGTTTGGAAGTCTACCTTGAATACTTACCAGAGTGATTGGGCGAGGACTGGGTGTCCTTAGCTCAAGGGGAATAAGGTGAAGACGAGGTCTTCTGAGTTGAATCTCAACCTCCCTAACCAGACGTACAGTTGTCACAGCAACTGGAACTGGTCCAACAAATCATTGTCTTCAACGAGTCACTGGTTTCATCCTTCCCTTCCCTTTACTTACTGTTGGTCCTTGTGAAGTCATTGTATGATTGCATTATCTTTTGTCTTCACTGAGTGACTGCTTGTTCTGATTGGCTTCACAATATCTTCCTACCTGATCTTTACTGCCTAGCTGCTATTAGTCATTGTGCTTTCACTTCATTGAATACTTGACTATGGTTTGCCTAGCGTAGTCTACCTTCCGCTACATGGTAATAGGTTTATTTCTATCGTTTGTCTTCGAAACTTCCTTGTTTTGAAGACTTCAATAAAAATCGCCTATTCACCCCCCTCTAGTCGATCACTAGCACTTTCATTTGTCATGTTCTTTCATTTTGAAGGATTCACAAGGTGGTACTATCATGAGACAACTTGGCCATGTCAAGGTGTATACGATGTGCGACACCAACATCTTCGTGAACATTCCTAAGGTGAAATCCTTCCATTGGAGCAATCCTCAAATATGCATATTGGATGGGTCATTGTTTCATTACTGTTTCCTTCTTGTTGTCTACATGATACATCCTGCGAACGGAGGAGCGACATTGACGACATCGAGCATTGGTACACCAACACCTCCATATTTGTTGATTGTGCTCACACATGTCATGCTCGATGGATGATGAGGACATCAATACCAATGTTACACCCACAACCCCTGCTGTTATACATACTGGACCAATTACTAGAGCTCGCGCATGCCAATTGAATTATCAGGTACTTCCATTTCTTGGTAATGATTCTAATGTTCATAAGAATATGATGCTGCCTAAATTGGATACATTTGTTTTGCTTACAAATGAAGGGCCTAGCTTGGACAAGAAAGATGAACCTTGGAGCAAGTTCAAGAATGGAGATGATGGCATGCGCAAGGGGAATAAGAACGGAGTTACAAGTGATGATTCCAGGACTTTGAAGCCACCATAATGACTGCCTAAAGCCTTGGACAAAATATACAAGATGCCACTTCATAAATTTCGTCCAGAGGCTATTTTAGGTGCTGCGTCACCTTATTATTGGGCCAGGCCCATGTATTTTCGAAGTACTTAAGTATAGGCTGTTTTTAGAGTCCGTATGTGTGGGGAAACAAGAGTTAGGGGTTGTTTCGGACCCCTCCACCAAGGGCCACGAAATTCCCCCTCTCTCCTCCATATATACAACCCTTAGGGCATTGTTTAGACTTTGGGTTTTGTTTAGATTAAAAGTTCGCCATAGCTGCAACTTCACGTACTTTGTTTGTGTCCAACGACCAGACCAAGACGTCACAGAACCCCACCTTGATCAATAAAGCTTTCATCTTATATTCACAATATCCAGATTGCAATCTCAGTTTCTTGCTTGTTCTTCATTTACTCGCAGGAAACAGACCCTCATGGTCCGGTTGATCGTGCTCCGGCGTGGTCAATAACCCCTCGGAAGTTGGTTTAGCGATTGCTAAGGCACGATGTCTCGCACGTTCGTAGTCGGATCGTCAAGGTCGACTCCCACAGAAACAATAGCCACCATCTCATCGAAACATTGGGACACCTTTTACCGTTTTTCATAGTTTAGATCAAGTCTGTTCTTCATACCTACAGTCCACAATAAAAAAGCCAAAAAAATTAGGGTTAGTTCATCATATTTGAACCAATCTGAGCCTTTGCATAGTCTTTTTAGAGTTTTGCTTTGTTGAATTTGCGGTTGCATCGTCGTGTTGAGTTGCTGGTCTTAGCATCTAGTCCCTTAGAGTTTCGAGTTCTGTTCACAGGTTGTCACGCCGCCGCCGCACCATTGTCATCATCATTGCCATATACCACCACCCCATCATATACATCGCCGGTGCCATATACAACCACCAGTCCGAGTTCCACCAGATTCATCGCCGCCACCAGTCCGAGTTCTACCAGATTCATCTTCGCTACTAGTCCTAGTCCGTGTCCAGTATTTGTTGCTTTGTTTTCGAGTTCCAGATCACGCGATACTTCGTGTCGTGACATAGTAGGACTCCTGAGATTCCGTGCTACCCCCAGAAGAAAAATAGTTCCAAACTCAAAAAAAAACTAAGTCTAGAAAATTCTGGCTAGGCAGTTTTTAGGACATTTATAGACTTTTTCGAAAAAAATTGTTGCGGAGCAAAAAAAAGTGCAAAACGTGCAAAAAAAGTGAGAAAAAAAGAAAAAAAATCAGAGCGTGCTCCTCCCTTGGTTACGTGCAGCACCGTGATTTTGTTAGTGTTCTAGGCTCGCGTCTCTAGCACGGTCTAGCCTAGGACCAGCACAGTACCGTCGTTAAGCGTTTATTCAACTTTGCATCTCTGAATTGATTATTGCTGAACCTTTTTGCTACCATATTATAAGCCTTCCCAGCTCCACATACATCTACGTCGTGCGTTTGACTCTCCCTGGTAATTCCTCTATCCAAGCTTTGAGAGTTTTGACTATGACGGTTGCCGATCACCGCCTGCTGCTGGGTAAGAACTGGTAAGAATTTGAGATTTGCTTGACGGATTTGTGACATCCACCACCACCTCTTGTTTGTAGTCTGTAGGACCATATTCTTGTGTGTTTCTATTGCTGCTAACCATGGCAGGATCACAAGCCAACGAGACTGACTGGGAGAACATGAAAAATAAGGAGTTGCATGATAAATTTCAGCAAATGATGAGTGGACAGGTGCAAGATGTGCTAAACAGATTTGAAGAGGCCATGGAGAAGATAGATGGCATGGAGAAGACGTTAGAAACAAAGCTCGATAACAAGTTTAATGAATTGCTCACGCGTCTTCCACCACCACCACTGGCTACCCCTAACGCACCTCCACAAGAACAACAACAACAACAACAACAACAACGTCACTTTCCAAATCAAGTGGGATGAGCAAAGCGCGTTCCCATTGACCCTGGGCAAAATTCTGGTGCCGCTGTTGATGCTTCCGCCGCTCCTGCTGCTACTGCAGAGGTGGAGGACCATTACGAGGATGAGGTTGACCAAAATCAGAACTACGTGCAACCACCAGCAGCACCACCACTAGGTCGTCCTCATGCATATCATCGCAATGGTAGGGCTGCACCACCACCTGAGGTACATGACCATCTTCCTAAACTAAAATTGAATATTTCACCATTTGAGGGTAGATATGTTCCTGATATATATCTTACTTGGGAGTTAGAAACTGAACAACGATTTACATGTTTACAATATCCTAAGGAGAGAGGTGTTCCTGCTGCTGTTTATGCTTTCACTAGCTTTGCATGTGTGTGGTGGTGTGAACATTGTAGATTATATCCTATTCCTGCTACTTGGGCTGCTTTGAAAACTGCTGTGCGTACTCGTTGGGTTCCACCATAGATGTGGCATTGTTGAGGAGAATGAAGCTATGCTTGCACGTTTTATGGGTGGATTAAATAGAGATTCAGACCATTCTAGAGTATAAGGAGTATACTAATATCACTCATTTATTCCATTTTGCTTGTAAAGCTGAACGTGAAGTGCAGGATCGACAGGCATTGGCGCGAACTAACTTTTCTACAGGTCGATCTTCATCATGGAGACCACGTGAATCCTCTACTTCCACTCCACCAGCAGCTCCATCAGGTGCCACCTCCAGCCGTGATACAAGAAAGAAGGCACAACCACCACTATCTGCTAAGAGCACACCTGCCGGGCCTGCGCAGAGCTCTTCTTCTTCCATGGCATCAACAGGGCACACAAGTGATATTATTTGTCATCGTTGTAAGGGAAGAGGACATTTTGCGAGAGAATGCCAATCTCAGCACGTGATGCTACTGAGGATGGTGGGTATGAGTCTGCTAGTGACTATGATGAGGAGACTTTGGCTCTTATTACACATGAAGAACACGGTGGAGAGGATTCTGATCATGAGATGCAATACATGGCTGCTGAAGATGCTGACAGGTATGCATGTTTAGTTGCTCAACGTGTTTTGAGTGTGCATGTTACACAAGCTGAGCAAAATCAGAGGCATAATTTGTTCCATACAAAGGGAGTTGTGAAGGAACGTTCTGTTTGCGTCATCATAGATGGAGGGAGCTGCAATAACTTGGCTAACATGGAGATGGTGGAGAAGCTATCTCTCACCACAAGACCACATCCACATCCTTACTACATCCAATGGTTCAACAACAGCGGCAAGGTTAAGGTAACATGTACTGTTCGTGTGCATTTTAGTATCTCTACATATGCGGATTATGTTGATTGTGATGTGGTACCTATGCAAGCATGTTCCTTATTACTTGGTAGACCATGGCAATTTGATAAATATTCTGTACACCATGGTAGAAACAATCAGTATACTCTTGTTCATAAGGATAAAAATATTACTTTGCTTCCTATGACCCCTGAATCCATTTTGAAAGATGATATTAATAGAGCTAATAAAGAAAAACAGGAGAAAAATAAGAGTGAAAATCAGATTGTGACAAAAGAATTTGAGCAACAAATAAAACCTAATAAAAACCATCTAGTGTTGCTTCTGAAATTAAATTGAAAAGTGCATGTTCACTTGCCACAAAATTTGATATTGATGAGCTAGATTTCAGCAAATCTGTTTGCTATGCTTTTGTGTGCAAAGAGGCATTATTTTCATTCGAGGACGTGCCTTCCTCTTTGCCTCCTGCTGTCACTAACATTTTGCAGGAGTTCACTGACGTCTTTCTAGAAGACGTGCCACCGAGATTACCACCTATTCGAGGGATTGAGCATCAAATTGACTTAATTCCCGGTGCATCATTACCCAACCGTGCACCATACCGTACCAATCCAGAGGAGATGAAGGAGATTATGCGTCAAGTACAATAACTGCTCGACAAAGGTTATATACGTGAATCCCTTAGTGCTTGTGTTGTTCCTATCATTTTAGTGCCGAAAAAGGATGGTACGTCGCGTATGTGCGTTGATTGTAGAGGCATTAATAATGTCACTATTCGTTATCGTCATCCTATTCCTAGGCTAGATGATATGCTTCATGAATTGAGTGGCTCTACAATATTCTCCAAAGTTGATTTGCGTAGTGGATACCATCAAATTCGTATGAAATTGGGAGATGAATGGAAAACAACATTTAAAACTAAGTTTGGATTATATGAGTGGTTAGTTATGCCTTTTGGGTTAAGTAATGCACCTAGTACTTTCATGAGATTAATGAACGAAGTTTTACGTGCTTTCATTTGACGATTTGTGGTAGTTTACTTTGATGACATATTGATTTATAGCAAATCTTTGGAGGAACATTTGGAACATTTACGTGTTATTTTTATTGCTCTACGTGATGCACGTTTGTTTGGTAACCTTGGAAAGTGTACCTTTTGCACCGACCAAGTATCTTTTCTTGGCTATGTTGTTACTCCACAGGGAATTGAAGTTGATAAAGCCAAGATTGAAGCTATTGAGAGTTGGCCACAGCCCAAAACGGTCACACAAGTGAGGAGTTTCCTTGGCCTCGCTGGTTTCTATAGGTGTTTTATGAGAGATTTCAGCACCATTGCTGCACCTGTCAACGAGCTTACAAAGAAGGATGTGCCATTTGTTTGGGGTACCGCACAGAAAGAAGCCTTCCAGGTATTGAAAGATAAGTTGACACATGCTCCTTTACTCGAACTTCCTGATTTTAATAAGACTTTTGAGCTTGAATGTGATGCTAGTGCAATTGGATTAGGAGGTGTGTTATTACAAGATGTCAAACCTCTTGCATACTTTTATGAAAAATTGAGTGGGCCTAGTCTGAACTATTCTACTTATGATAAAGAATTATATGCTCTTGTTCGGACCTTAGAAACATGGCAACATTATTTATGGCCCAAGGAATTTGTTATGCATTCTGATCATGAATCTTTGAAACACATTAAAAGTCAAGCAAAACTGAACCGTAGACATGCTAAATGGGTTGAATTCATTGAGACTTTCCCTTATGTCATTGAACACAAGAAGGGTAAAGAAAATGTTATTGCTGATGCATTATCTCGTCGTTATACTATGCTTTCACAACTTGACTTTAAAATATTTGGTTTGTAGACCATCAAAGATCAATATGTTCATGATGCTGAATTTAAAGATGTTTTGCAGAATTGTAAGGAAGGGAGAACTTGGAACAAGTTCGTTCTTAATGATGGATTTGTGTTTCATGCTAACAAGCTATGCATTCCAGCTAGCTCTATTCGCCTTTTGTTGTTGCAGGAGGCGCATGGAGGAGGATTAATGGGACACTTTGGCGTTAAGAAGATGGAGCAGATACTTGCTACACATTTCTTTTGGCCAAAGATGAGACAGGATGTTGAGCGTTTTGTTGCTCGCTGCACTACATGTCAAAAAGCTAAGTCACGACTCAATCCTCATGGTTTATATATGCCTTTGCCTGTACCTAGTGTTCCTTGGGAGGATATATCTATGGACTTTGTTTTAGGTTTACCTCGAACAAAGAAGGGGAGGGATATCATATTTGTTGTCGTGGATAGGTTCTCGAAAATGGCACACTTTATACCATGTCATAAAAGTGATGATGCTGTTAATGTTGCTGATTTGTTCTTTCGTGAAATTATTCGCTTGCATGGTGTGCCAAATACTATTGTTTCAGATCATGATACTAAATTTCTTAGCCACTTTTGGAGATGTTTATGGGCTAAGTTGGGGACTAAACTGCTTTTTAGTACTACTTGTCACCCCCAAACTGATGGACAAACTGAAGTAGTCAATAGAACATTGTCTACTATGCTTAGGGCTGTTTTGAAGAATAATAAGAAAATGTGGGAAGAATTCTTGCCTCATATTGAATTTGCTTATAATCATTCATTGCATTCTACTACTAAGATGTGCCCTTTTGAAATTGTGTATGGTTAACTACCTCGTGCACCTATTGATTTGTTGCCTCTTCCATCTTCGAAGAAGGTTAATTTTGATGCTAAAGAACATGTTGAATTGATTTTAAAAATGCATGAGTTAACTAAGGAAAACATTGAGCGTATGAATGCTAAATATAAACTTGCTAGCGATAAGGGTAGAAAACATATTGTGTTTGCACCTGGAGATCTTGTTTGGTTACATTTGCGTAAGGATAGATTTCCTAATTTGTGCAAACCAAAGCTAATGCCACGTGTTGATGGTCCTTTTAAGGTGTTAGAGAAAATAAATGATAATGCATATAAACTTGAGCTACCTGCAGAATTTGGGTTAGTCCCACTTTTAACATTGCAGATTTGAAGCCTTATTTGGGTGAGGAAGATGAGCTTTCGTCGAGGACGACTTCATTTCAAGAAGGGGAGGATGATGAGGACATCAATACCATTGTTACACCCACAACCCCTGCTGTTATACATACTGGACCAATTACTAGAGCTCGCGCACGCCAATTGAATTATCAGGTACTTTCATTTCTTGGTAACGATACTAATGTTCAAAAGAATATGATGCTGCCTAAATTTGATACATTTGTTTTGCTTACAAATGAAGGGCCTAGCTTGGACAAGAAAGATGAACCTTGGAGCAAGTTCGAGCATGGAGATGATGGCATGCGCAAGGGGAACAAGAACGACGTTACAAGTGATGATTCCAGGACTTTGAAGCCACCATAATGAGTGCCTGAAGCCTTGGACAAAATATACAAGATGCCACTTCATAAATTTCGTCCAGAGGCTATTTTAGGTGCTGCGTCACCTTATTATTGGGTCAAGCCCATGTATTTTCGAAGTACTTAAGTATAGGCTTTTTTTAGAGTCCGTATGTGTGGGGAAACAAGAGTTAGGGTTGGTTTCGGACCCCTCCACTAAGGGCCATGAAATTCCCCCTCTCTCCTCCATATATACAACCCTTAGGGCATTGTTTAGACTTTGGGTTTTGTTTAGATTAAAAGTTCGCCATAGCTACAACTTCGTGTACTTCGTTTGTGTCCAACGACCAGACCAAGACGTCACAGAACCCCACCTTGATCAATAAAGCTTTCATCTTATATTCGCAATATCCAGATTGCAATCTCAATTTCTTGCTTGTTCTTCGTTTGCTCGCAGGAAACAGACCCTTGTGGTTAGGTTGATCATGCTCCGGCGTGGTCAATAACCCCTCGGAAGTTGGTTTAGCAATAGCTAAGGCGCGACGTCTCGCACGTTCGTAGTCAGATCGTCAAGGTCGACTCCCACAGAAACTATAGCCACCATCTCATTGAAACATTGGGACACCTTTGCCTCTATCAATGGACATATCATACACATGACAAATTTGCATCTTATGCATGGATTGACTCACATTATGATTGCCTTGTTGCATCTTGTATTCCCATGTCATCCATGATATATGAGCTTGTGCATTTCCTTGGAAATTTGTTGTGATCTACCTTGATGGCATATTCATACATCATGATCATATTGCCTACCATCAATTGCATGACAACATAATCACATTGAGCACCAATTACCATGTTCATGCTTTTGATAAACCATCCCATTATGACATCATTTTGCACTATGGTCGCATTAATCACATTCACCACACCTTTGTGCATGCTACTAATCCTATTGTTCCCATGAATGCTTCGCATATCATTCTATATCATCTTGATAAGCTTCATGTGCTTTGTCACGAAAAATCTTGCTGAACAGACTCATACTTACTTGATGGATACTTTGTGTGCGCTAACAATTGTATTTCCAAGTGTCGCTTGTGTTTGCTCTTTTTGCATGTGTATCGCTTTGGAGACACTTTGGAGTACTTGGATTGCGCCCTGTCTTCAACTACGTCCAATTACAAGTCCATCCACGACAAACGTTTCCATGGTGATGAGGATCATGATCCGAGGTCGGATCTTTCCAAGGGGGGGGGGGTATATGATGCAGAGCATCCTACGGTCATCCCCATGTACACTACAGCTACTCCCCATGCCCCAAGAGGACATACGATGAGACCTCGACTATACGCCATTGGATGCAAGGTGAAATCGCTCCTCTCCGGACCGTCACTTTCCACATGTGAGACATGGCTACTACCTTAAACATATATGTTGTGCATGACTAGGAACCAAGAGGGAGACCATGGACAAGACGGCGAGTACACCAAGCGCGAGGAGCAAGAGAAGGAGCTGCTTGGAAGCTTCAGCCACCGAACGACCGGACGACGCCGGACGTCCGACGCCTGGACACTCATCCAGTAAGAAGGGCCAGCCGACGGAAGCTACAGTGGCCAGACGACCGACAAGTACTAGACGTCCGACACACTCCAGCGACCGGACGTCCGACCGTCTCCGGTAATCTGGCGCCACCTCAACCGAGCTATAACACCGGACGTCCGATAAGTACCGGACGATCGGACCCTCACGAGGCACCGAATGTCCGGTTCCCGTCGGACGACCGGCGCCTGTCTGTGCGCAGAGTATCGGGCCGAGGCCCATGTATCCCCAACTTACCACTTCGTGGCCCTAGATTATATATACTCCTCCACCTCCTCCTAGTTAGGGTTAGCATTGGTTTAGCTCATTTGAGATACAGCTTTGCTCATCCATATGGATCTACTCCTTGCGAGAGACCGCGGCCCCTCTTCGGAGAAGATCCACGTTGGATTCAAGACCTACTTTACGGAGAAGACCCCCATGAAGAACTCCTCATGGAGAAGAACTGGTTACCCTTTGTATCATCCCGTGTTGACTTTGGATCGTGTGATCTCTATGTGTACTTGGATCTAGCATATGTGTGATCGTTCTTGTTGGTTTGAGTGATTCTCTCGTGTTTTCCCCTTGTCTTTCCCCTCGTGTTCTTCACGTTCTTCACGGGATCCGCTGCTTTCGTGAAAGATCGGCCATCTAGGGTTCCACCCTACATCACCATCAGATGGGATCATGCATATGTCACAAAACTCTATAAGTGGTATCTGATGGTTTTCAGCATATAAATCAAAGCTCACTCCAGGGGTTATTTCTAGGCAAGAAAGTAAAGCTTAGAACAAAGATGTTTGTGAGGATGTGGTGCTGGTCACACTCATCTGCGATGAAGTCGGTGAGGCCGGCATTAGCAATATATTGCATGAACTCCTCAAGAATTCCATCCTCTTGCAGGAACATGGTGTGCGGCCATTCACACGGCCGTACTTCCGCCAACCTCCGAGGGTGGAGATCATTGTCAGATGACTCCCCAATAACATCCTTGGACTTCTTCTTAGAGCCAAAGTTCCTAAAGATATTCATGTTCACGTACAACTTTCTAAAAATAAAAATTTTGGGGTGACAAAAATTTGTGAACAAAACTTTGTAAGATTGATAGCAACTACTCATAGGGACACATAGAAGCTATAACAAGCATTCAAACTACTTAAAACTCTAAGAATTCAACATGCAAGCACATCTACAAAAGCACCAAGAGTAGCTAATTATTCTAAGTATAAGCCACTAAAACAAAAACTAATTGGACAAATGGTGGAGTCACATACCAAGCAACAATCCCCCGAAACAGTTTCGGAAACGGAGCTTCGAGCAAAGAGATCGAAATCCGTGGGTTTGAGCTCAAGAACACGGGAGAGAGAGCAATGGGGATTTTTTCTGGAGGTATTTGATGATGTGGTATGAAGTGGTAAGTGAGGGGGCCCACGTGGGGACCACAACCCACCAGGGCGTGCCTGGGGGTGCTGGCGCACCCAGCTGGGTTGCGCCCACCTGGTGCACCTCCCTCTGATGTTTATTGCACCAAAAATTCTCAAATATTCAAAAAAAATCGTATTAAATTTTCAGGGCATTCTGAGAACTTTTATTTTTGGGTCATTTTTTATTGCACGGGAAATTCAGAAAACAGAGAAAACATGGCATTTTATTTTATTTAACTAATAAAGCAGAGAATAAAAAGTAGGGACAGAAAGGAGTGCTTAAATTCATCAACTTCATACCGTTCAAAAATGATCCATTAATAAGGCTGATCAAGTATTATTAACAACCACATTCGATTAGCATAAAATCGAAGAACTTTCGTAAATCACTAGGTTACCTCAATGGGGATATGCATTTCCCCAACAATAAGCATTTCATAATATTTTTTGACAGTAGATAGAGGTATTTGAAAACTTCCAATAGTGATTGTCAGAGATTTTTCAATAACATTAACACCATTCACTAGGAATTGTTTCTTCAGAAAGTGCACCCTATGCTCATTACCATTAATATGAAAAGTGACCTTGGTTTTATTGCAATCAATAACAACCCCTGCAGTATTCAAGAAGGGTCTACCAAGGATAATCGACATGTTGTCGTCCTCGGGCATCTCAAGTATAACAAAGTCAGTCAAAATAGTAACATTAGCAACAACAACAGGCACATCCTCCCATATACCGATAGGTATGGCAGTTGATTTATCAGCCATTTGCAAAGATATTTCAGTAGGTGTGAGTTTATTCAAGTCAAGTCTTTTATATAAAGAGAAAAGCATCACACTAACACCAGCTCCTAAATCCCACAAAGCAGTTTTCACATAATTCTTTCTGATAGAGCAAGGTATAGTTGGTATTCCCGGATCTCCAAGTTTTTTAGGAACTCCATCTTTAAAAGTATAATTAGCAAGCATAGTGGAGATTTCAGCTTCCGGTATTGCAACGCCTCGAGACCGCTGCGCCAGGTGTCTTCCAGTTATTCGCTGTTGTTGCCTTGTCATTTGTTTGCGTGTCATGCATTTCATATCATGTCATCATGTGCATCCCATTTGCATACGTGTTCATCTCATGCATCCAAGCATTTTCCCCGTTGTCTGTTTTGCAATACGACACTCCTATGTCCTCCGGCGCCCCCTTTTGCCTCTTTTCATGTGCGGGTGTTAAACATTCTTGGAATGGACCGAGATTTGCCAAACGGCCTTGGTACACTACCGGTAGACCGCCTGTCAAGTTTCGTGCCATTTGGAGTTCGTTTGATACTCCAACGGTTAACCGGGGAACCGTAAAGGCCTCGTGTGTGTTGCAGCCCAACACCCCTCTAAAGTGGCCCAAAACCCATCCAAACCCCCTTCATTCTCTCGGCCGTTCGATCACGATCATGTGGCCGAAAACCGCACTCCATTTGGTCTCTCCTAGCTCCCTCTACCTATATATATGTGATCCCCTCCCAATTTTTCGTGCAGTCCAAACCCTAGATCTCTCCTTCCCCGCGCCACCGGACGCGTCCGCTCCGCGCCGGACGTGTCCACCACAGCCTCCACCTCACCCCGGCCAATCGCAGGCCGCCACCCCAGCGTCGCCGCCACCTGGACCTATCCCCCGCCGCCACGTGTCGCCGCCTCTCTCTCATCCACCGCGCGGCCCGGGAAGCCCGAGCGCGGCCCGCCCGAGCCCATCCGGCCGCGCCACCGGCCCGCGCCTGCCTAGTCACCCGCTCGCCTGCCGCCTCCTCTGACGGCGATCGCCGCCGACCACCGCCGGCAACCTCCACAGCGCCGCCTTGGTGCCTCGCCGCCCTGCTCGCCCCCGCGTGCCGCGCCGCCCGTTGCTCCACCGCGCGCGCGTCCCCCGCCGTCCTTGCTACTCCTCTGCGCCCGCACAACACTTCCACCCCGCCGCCGAGCACCGGCGCCGCCGCCGCCGTCCGGCGTCGCCTCGCCTGCAGAGCCGCCCTCCGCCGCTCCTTGTCACCGCGCCGGCCAGCAGGGCCTCTCCGGAGCCCCGACCGCGCCCGACCTTCGTCCGGATCCGGCGTCCCGCTTCTCCGGCGACCTCCTCCACGCCAACTCCGGCGAACCTCGAGATCCGCGCCAACCCTAGATCTGGACCGGAGGTTGACCTTGTTTCATCACCAAGTCCCTTTTCTGTAGTATTCTGAGCCCCTGTTCATCGCATCATAACTTCATCACCGTTGCTCCGTTTTGCGTGCATGAGATATCAAAATGTTCATCATGATTTCCTCTTCATTTTGTTCCATTGCACCATGCTTGTTTGAGTCCATCTTGAATCCAAAATTGTTGATGCAAGAGTGTTATAAAATGTTAGGTGCTGATTCTTATCAGTGTATGAGCATTTGTCATTTTTGCCATGATTATTGTGTGCTGCATATGGGCATGAGCTCTACATGTGTTTTGTTATATGCCATGCCATATTTACAGGGGTGTATGCCATGTATTTTTGTGATAAATGTGGTGACTAGCACAAGCTTGCAAAGTAGCTCTCGTGATGTTGCTGATTTTAGAGACTTAGAATTTCACCAAGTCTTTGTGTGCTATTATTTTTATGCCATCTATTCATGTTGCTACAGAGAGATCCATGCTTCTTTTGAGTATGTTCAATAAGGATGATTTTGAGATATGGTTGAGATCTATCCATCCATGTCCCTGTTTGCATTTATGGAGTACCCTAGCATGACCCAATCTTCCTCTACTTTTTCTATAAAATGTTCCTGGCAGATTGTTTACGTGTTAATCAATTATACCAAGGTTGTTGTAGTTGATCCATGCATGCTATGAGATTGTTCTTGCCATGGTTAGCTTCTTGATCATGTGTTCTTGCTGGTAGTATGCTTATCTTGTCATGCAATTCCTTGCGTTGAGTGCATCGAGCTCGCAAACATGCCTTCATAATTCTGTTTATGCCATGTCCAGTTTTTTGCTAAGTCTGAATCTGTTAACGTAACTTGCTATGTTTACATGGGTGCCATCATATCTTCTGATCCTTTTTGGCTTATGGTCATTAAGGGACTTTTGTTATATGCTTTAAGTAGATTCATGCCATGCATTGAATTGCTATGTTCTGTTCATGTAGCATGTTGATATCTTGCTCTAAACATTGCTTCCTGATGTTAATTCCTGACATGTTATTTTCACTAAGTACGTGATGTTGTTATCTTTTGCACTTTTGCCATGCTTGTTTGAACCTGCTCTTGTGTGTTTTAGCCGTAGCTCAGTGTTCATCTTTTGTCAAGCATCTTGAGTAGATCACTGCCATGTGCTTTGTTGTTATGTTGGAGTGTAGTAGCTTAGTTTCTTGTTGCGTTCTAGATGGCATCGTGCTGTTAATCGCAGATTTGTGCCATTCTTGTTTCCCTTGCCATTTGCAAACCGTGCATCCGATTCCGGTGATCTTTATATCAATTTCGACTGAAATCAACTCATCTTTCCAGTGGCGCAGTTGGTTTGCCAATTTGAGGCATGTTTCAATATTTTCCTTCCGGAGCACACATATGCATTGCATATCACATCCCGCATATAATGCCATGTTTTGCATCATGCTGCTTGCGCATTGCACCGTGGTTGATTGTTGTTTCCTGCTTGTGTTCTTGCCTTGGGTAGAGTCGGGAGAGGAGTTCGTGTACGAGGAACCCGTTGAGTACGTTAACAAGGATCAAGCTTAGGTCAACTCGGAGAACTTTGCAGGCAAGATGGCCATACCCTCGAAATCACTTCTATCTTTGCTTGCTAGTTGCTCGCTCTTTTGCTACGCTGCAATACCTACCAGTTGCTATATCATGCCTCCCATATTGCCATGTCAAACCTCTAACCCACCTTGCCCTAGCAAACCGTTGTTTGGCTATGTTACCGCTTTGCTTAGTCCCTCTTATAGCGTTGCTAGTTGCAGGTGAAGCTGAAGTTTATTCCATGTTGGGACATGGATATGTTGGGATATCACAATATCTCTTATTTAATTAATGCATCTATATACTTGGTAAAGGGTGGAAGGCTCGGCCTTATGCCTGGTGTTTTATTCCACTCTTGCCGCCCTAGTTTCTGTCATACCGGTGTTATGTTCTTTGAATTTGCGTTCCTTACGCGGTTGGGTGTTATGGGAACCCCTTGACAGTTCGCTTTGAATAAAACTCCTCCAGCAAGGCCCAACCTTGGTTTTAACTTTTGCCACCTAAGCCTTTTTCCCCTGAGTTCTGCAGACTCAAGGGTCATCTTTATTTTAACCCCTAGGGCCAGTGCTTCTCTAAGTGTTGGTCCGAAATGGACAGCCTGTGGGGCCACCTCAGGGAAACTTGAGGGTTGGTTTTACTCGTAGCTTGACCTATCCGGTGTTGCCCTGAGAACAAGATATGTGCAGCTCCTATCGGGATTGTCGGCGCATCGGGCGGCTTTGCTGATCTTGTTTTACCATTGTCGAAATGTCTTGTAACCGGGATTCCGAGACGGATCGGGTCTTCCCACTAGAAGGAATATCCTTCGTTGACCGTGCGAGCTTGTGATGGGCTAAGTTGGGACACCCCTGCAGGGTTTTGAACTTTCGAAAGCTGTGCCCGCGTTTATGGGCAGATGGGAATTTGTTAATATCCGGTTGTAGAAAACCTGACACTTAACTTAATTAAAATGCATCAACCGCGTGTGTAGCCGTGATGGTCTCTTTTCGGCGGAGTCCGGGAAGTGAACACAGTTCTTGTGTTATCCTTGAACGTAAGTAGATTTAGGATCACTTCTTGATCACTTCTAGTTCACGTCCATGCTTTGCTTCTCTTCTCGCTCTCATTTGCGTAAGTTAGCCACCATATATGCTAGTGCTTGTTGCAGCTCCACCTTACTACCTTTTCCTACCCATAAGCTTAAATAGTCTTGATCTCGCGGGTGTGAGATTGCTGAGTCCCCGTGACTCACAAATTACTTCCAAAACCAGTTGCAGGTGCCGATGATACCAGTGCAGATGACGCAACTGAGCTCAAGTGGGAGCTCAATGATGATCGTGTTCATTGTGTTGTTTCGTTTCCTTGCGATCAGTAGTGGAGCCTAGTCGGGGCGATCGGGGATCTAGCATTAGGGGTTGTCTTTCTTTATTTGGTTTCGTAGTCAGACCTTGATTGTATTCTGGATGATGTAATGCTATATTTATGTATTGTGTGAACTGGCGATTGTAAGCCAACTCTTTATCCCTTTCTTATTCAGTACATGGGATGTATAAAGATTACCCCTCTCGCGACATGCCTACTATGCGGTTATGCCTCTAAGTCATGCTCCGACACGTGGGAGATATAGCCGCATCGTGGGTGTTACAAATTGGCAATCAGAGCCTTCCCCGACTTAGGAGCCCCCTGCTTGATCGATCGCTGGCGTTGTTGAGTCTAGAAAAATGTTTTGAGTCTTATAGGAGAGTAGGATTCTTTTTACTCCTCAGTCCCTTCATCGCTCTGGTGAGACATCCTGATGTAGAGTTTTGACTCTTCTCTCCTCAAATTTCACTAATTTTTTTTACGATCACGCAGGTATCTTGGAATCATTCTGATGGTTTTGTGACGAGAACATTGTTCTTGGTGCCTCCTGACATTTAGGGGTTGTGGCAGTGTCCCGGGGAGTTGAGCTCCGAGGTGTTGTCATCACAATTTTATCGTTACAGTTCTGGAATACCTAAGTTTCGCCGACATTGAAAATTCTCTTTTATGCAGTTGTTGGTGAGATAACCTCGACGCCACCCAGTACTGGGGTGGGAGTCCGGGAGTATTTCCATAACTCGTATAACGGATGCTTTTCTAAGGTTGAGGTAAATGATTTCCGAAGGTTCTTGGTTATGTGTTGAAGGATGGATACAACTGGATGTAGGTATTATTAGTTTGGGTGAGATATTATGCTTCCCCTGTATCCCCAACACCTGATTGCATAGCCAAAAAGTTTCGGGAGTTTATAAGTGGGAATTCAAGTATATCGTAGGACATCCTTCCAACAGACACATGATACGACATGGGGTCTATCTTATGTTTGTTTCCGGCTTATTCTGCAAGCCAATCCTTTGTTTTGTTTTCATTGTGGTATTCGAGTTGCTTCGAAGTCAAATGTTGATTCCATACCTTTCCTAAGCGGTGTTCTCATATTCCTATGTGAATACAGATCCTTCTTGATCTTCGAGTTTGACATCTCAATTTCTTATGAACTGGTGTGTCTCTCTTCAAGTGGATCCGATCTTTTTCAACATCCGCAAGATCAACTCAAGGCTTCTCAACATTGTTTGTTTCGTCCGTACCAAGCTGCCTTTGTTTTCCCGCCCTCCCACCCTTTTTCTTCAAGGACTAAGATTTCTTAATCAAGTATCCATCTTATTGATGTGAAGTCTCTCCATTCTTTTCTTCCAATGTTCTTATCCGGTGATTCTCATGAAGATACTAACAGAGCTTCAAGTTCATCATTCTATGTTTCTTTTATCTTCTCCGGTGGATTCAAATCAAGCTTTTGGTGTTGATCATATCCCTTTTCCTCGTTTCAAATGCTTTCTCATGCCGGTGCACGTCTTAATCATCCACTCCTCGCTATTCAATTTTTCTGGAGTGCTGAAGATATCTTGAAGATTCATGCTTCCACTCTGTATTCGTTCAGGCCTTTTCGAGATTGTTATTGTAGGGGAACGTAGCAGAAATTCAAAATTTTCCTACGTGTCACCAAGATCTATCTATGGAGAAACCAGCAACGAGGGGAAGGAGAGTGCATCTACATACCCTTGTAGATCGCTAAGCGGAAGCGTTCAAGTGAACGGGGTTGATGGAGTCGTAGTCGTCGTGATTCAGATCACCGATGATCCTAGTGCCGAACGGACGGCACCTCCGCGTTCAACACACGTACAGCCCGGTGACGTCTCCCACGCCTTGATCCAGCAAGGAGAGAGGGAGAGGTTGAGGAAGACTCCATCCAACAGCAGCACAACGGCGTGGTGGTGATGGAGGAGCGTGGCAATCCTGCAGAGCTTCGCCAAGCACCTACAGGAGAGGAGGAGGTGTCACGGGAGGGAGGGAGGCGCCAGGGACTCAGGTATGGTTGTCCTCCCTCCCCTCCACTATATATAGGGGCAAGGGAGAGAGGGGAGGCGCAGCCTTGCCCCTTCCTCCAAGAAAGGGGTGCGGCCAAGAGGGGGGGAGGAGTCCATCCTCCCCAAGGCACCTCGGAGGTGCCTTCCCCTTTGAGGACTCTTCCCTCCCCAAGTTTCCTTGGCGCATGGGCCTCTTGGGGCTGGTGCCTTTGGCCCATATAGGCCAAGGTGCACCCCCTACAGCCCATGTGGCCCCCCGGGGCAGGTGGCCCCACCTGGTGGGCCCCCGGGACCCTTCCGGTGGTCCCGATACAATACCGATGACCCCGAAACTTGTCCCGATGGCCAAAACAGGAGTTCCTATATATAAATCTTTACCTTCGGACCATTCCGGAACTCCTCGTGACGTCCGGGATCTCATCCGGGACTCCGAACAACATTCGGTAACCACATACAAGCTTCCTTTATAACCCTAGCGTCATCGAACCTTAAGTGTGTAGACCCTACGGGTTCGGGAGACATGCAGACATGACCGAGATGTTCTCCGGTCAATAACCAACAGCGGGATCTGGATACCCATGTTGGCTCCCACATGTTCCACGATGATCTCATCGGATGAACCACGATGTCAAGGACTCAATCGATCCCGTATACAATTCCCTTTGTCTAACGGTATTGTACTTGCCCGAGATTCGATCGTCGGTATACCGATACCTTGTTCAATCTCGTTACCGGCAAGTCTCTTTACTCGTTCCATAACACATCATCCCGTGATCAACCCCTTGGTCACATTGTGCACATTATGATGATGTCCTACTGAGTGGGCCCAGAGATACCTCTCCGTTTACACGGAGTGACAAATCCGAGTCTCGATTCGTGCCAACCCAACAGACACTTTCGGAGATACCTGTAATGCACCTTTATAGCCACCCAGTTACGTTGTGACGTTTGGTACACCCAAAGCATTCCTACGGTATCCGGGAGTTGCACAATCTCATGGTCTAAGGAAAAGATACTTGACATTAGAAAAGCTTTAGCATACGAACTACGATCTTTGTGCTAGGCTTAGGATTGGGTCTTGTCCATCACATCATTCTTCTAATGAAGTGATCCTGTTATCAATGACATCCAATGTCCATGGTCAGGAAACCGTAACCATCTATTGATCAACGAGCTAGTCAACTAGAGGCTTACCAGGGACAGATTGTGGTCTATGTATTCACACGTGTATTACGATTTCCGGATAATACAGTTATAGCATGAATAAAAGACAATTATCATGAACAAGGAAATATAATAATAATAATACTTTTATTATTGCCTCTAGGGCATATTTCCAACAGTCTCCCACTTGCACTAGAGTCAATAATCTAGTTCACATCGATATGTGATTAACACTCAAGGTCACATCCCCATGTGACTAACACCCAAAGAGTTTACTAGAGTCAATAATCTAGTTCACATTACCATGTGATTAACACTTGTTGAGTTCTGGGTTTGATCATGTTATGCTTTTGAGAGATGTTATAGTCAACGGGTCTGAACCTTTCAGATCCGTGTGTGCTTTGCAAATCTCTATGTCATCTCCTAGATGCAGCTACCACGCTCTATTTGGAGCTATTCCAAATAACTGTTCTACTTGGAGCTATTCTAAATTGTTTCTCCATTATACGTATCCGGTATCTCTATTCAGAGCTATCCGGATAGGTGTTAAGCTTGCATCGTCGTAACTCTTTACGTCGAACTCTTTATCACCTCCATAACCGAGAAAATTACTTAGTCCACTAGTTACTAAGGATAACTTTGACCGCTGTACTGTGATCCATTCTTGGATCACTCTTGTATCCCTTGACTGACTCATGGCAAGGCACACTTCAGGTGCGGTACACAGCATAGCATACTGTAGAGCCTATGTCTTAAGCATAGGGGACGACCTTCGTTCTTTCTCTCTTTTCTGCCGAGGTCGAGCTTTAAGTCTTAACTTCGTACCTTACAACTCAGGCAAGAACTTCTTCTTTGACTGATCCATCTTGAACACCTTCAAGATCATGTCAAGGTATGTGCTCATTTGAAAGTACCATTAAGCGTTTTGATCTATCCTTATAGATCTTGATGCTCAATGTTCAAGTAGCTTAATCCAGGCTTTCCATTAAAAAAAACACTTTTCAAATAGCTCTGCATGCTTTCTAGAAATTCTACATCATTTCCGATCAACAACGTGTTAACAACACATACTCATCGGAAATTTTATAGTTCTCCCACTCACTTATTTGGAAATACAAGTTTCTCATGAACTTTGTATAAACCCAAAATCTTTGATCATCTCATCAAAGCGCACATTCCAACTCCAAGATGCTTACTCCAGTCCTTAGAAGGATTGCTGGAGCTAGCATACCTTTTAGCATCCTTAGGATCGACAAAACCTTTCGGTTGTATCACATACAACCTTTCCTCTAGAAAATCGTCGAGGAAACAATGATTTGACATCCTATCTGCAAGATTTCATAAATAATGCAGTAATCGCTAATATAATTCCAACAGACTCTTAGCATCGCTACGAGTGAGAAAGTTTCACCGTAGTCAACTCCTTGAACTTGTCGGAAAACATCTTAATGACAAGTCGAGCTTTCTTAATGGTGACATTTACCATCATTGTCCGTCTTCCTTTTAAAATCCATCCGCACTCAACATCCTTATGACCATCGAGCTATTCTGTCAAAGTCTACACTTTGTTTTCATACATGGATCCTATCTCGGATTTTATGGCCTCGAGCCATTTATTGGAATCCGGGCCCACCATCGCTTCTCCATAGCTCGTAGGTTCATTGTTGTCTAGCAACATGACCTTCAAGACAGGATTACTGTACCACTCTGAAGTAGTACGTATCCTTGTCACCCTACGAGGTACGGCAGTGACTTGATCCGAAACTTCATGATCACTATCATAAGCTTCTACTTCAATTGGTGTAGGTGCCACATGAACAACTTCCTGTGCCCTGATACACACTTGTTGATGTGACGGTTCAATAACCTCATCAAGTCTCCACCATCCTCCCACTCAATTCTTTTGAGAGAAACTTTTCCTCGAGAAAGGACCCGTTCAAGAAACAATCCATATTGCTTTCGGATCTGAATTAGGAGGTATACCCAACTGTTTTGGGTGTCCTATGAAGATGTATTTCATCCGCTTTGGGTTCGAGCTTATCAATCCTGAAACTTTTTCACATAAGCATCGCAGCCCCAAACCTTTAAGAAACGACAACTTAGGTTTCTCTAAACCATAATTCATACGGTGTCATCTCAACGGAATTACGTGGTGCCCTATTTAAAGTGAATGTGGTTGTCTCTAATGCCTAACCCATGAACAATAGTGGTAATTCGATAAGAGACATCATGGTACGCACCATATCCAATAGGGTGCAACTATGATGTTCGGACACACCATCACACTATGGTGTTCCAGGCGGTATTAATTGTGAAACAATTTCCACAATGTCTTAATTGTGTGCCAAAACTCGTAACTCAGATATTCATCTCTATGATCATATCATAGACATTTTATCCTCTTGTCACAATGATCTTCTACTTCACTCTGAAATTACTTGAACCATTCAATAATTCAGACTTGTGTTTCATCAAGTAAATATTCTCAACATCTACTCGAATCATCTGTGAAGTAAGAACATAACGATATTCATTGCATGCCTCAGCACTCATTGGACTGCACACATCAAAATGTGTTGCTTCCAACAAGTTGCTATCTTGTTCCATTTTACTGAAACCGAGGCTTTTCAGTCATCTTGCCTATGTGGTATGATTTGCATATCTCAAGTGATTCAAAATCAAGTGAGTCCAAACGATCCATCTGCATGGAGTTTCTTCATGCGTATACACCAAGAGACATGGTTCGCATGTCTCAAACTTTTCAAAAAACGAGTGAGTCCAAAGATCCATCAACATGGAGCTTCTTCATGCGTTTTATACCATTATGACTTACATGGCAGTGCCACAAGTAAGTGGTACTATCATTACTATCTTATATCTTTTGGCATGAAAATGTGTATTACTACGATCGAGATTCAATAAACCATTCCTTTAGGTGCAAGACCATTGAAGGTATTATTCAAATAAATAGAGTAACCATTATTCTCTTTAAATGAATAACCGTATTGCGATAGACATAATCCAATCATGTCTATGCTCAACGCAAACACCAAATAACAATTATTTAGGTTTAACACCAGTCTCGATGGTAGAGGGTGTGTGCGATGCTTGATCATATCAACACTGGAAACACTTCCAACACATATCGTCAGCTCACCTTTAGCTAGTCTCCGTTTATTCCGCAGCTCTTTTATTTCGAGTTACTAACACTTAGCAACTGCACCGATATCTTAATACCCTGGTGCTACTAGGAGTACTAGTAAAGTACACATTAACATAATGTATATCCAATATACTTCTATCGACCTTGCCAGCCTTCTCATCTACCAAGTATCTAGGGTAATGCTGCTCCAGTGGTTGTTCCCTTATTACAGAAGCACTTAGTCTCGGGTTTGGGTTCAACCTTGGGTTTCTTCACTAGAGCAGCAGCTGATTTGCCGTTTCATGAAGTATCCCTTCTTGCCCTTGCCCTTCTTGAAACTAGTGGTTTCACCAACCATCAACAATTGATGCTCCTTCTTGATTTCTACTTTCGCGATGTCAAACAACACGAATACCTCAAGGATCATCATCTCTATCCTTGATATGTTATAGTTCATCACGAAGCTCTAGCAGCTTGGTGGTAATGACTTTGGGGAAACATCACTATCTCATCTGGAAGATCAACTCCCGCTCGATTCAAGTGATTGTTGCACTCAGACAATCTGAGCACAAGCTCAACGATTGAGCTTTTCTCCCTGAGTTTGCAGGCTAAGAAAATTGTCGGAGGTCTTATACCTCTTGACGTGGGCACGAGCCTGAAATCCCAATTTCAGCCCTTGAAACATCTCATATGTTCCGCGATGTTTCGAAAACGTCTTTGGTGCCTCTACTTAAACCATTTAACTGAACTATCATGTAGTTATCAAAACGTGTATGTCCGATGTTCGCAACATCCACAAACGACGTTTGGGGTCAGCACACTGAGCAGTGCATTAAACACATAAGCTTTCTACTGTCCGCATAATTGCTACTATCAACTTTCAACTATATTTTCTCTAGGAACATATCTAAACAGTGGAACTAAAGCGCGAGCATACGACATAATTTGCAAAGGTATTTTGACTATGTTCAGGATAATTAAGTTCATCTTATGAACTCCCACTCAGATAGACATCCCTCTGGTCATCTAAGTGATTACATGATCCGAGTCAACTAGGCCGTGTCCGATCATCATGTGAGACGGACTAGCCAACGTCGTTGAACATCTTCATGTTGATCGTATCTTCTATACGACTCATGCTCGACCTTTCGGTCTTCTGTGTTCCAAGGCCATGTCTGTACATGCTAGGCTCGTCAAGTTAACCCTAAGTGTATTGCATGTGTAAATCTGTCTTACACCTGTTGTATGTGAACGTAAGGATCTATCACACCCGATCATCACGTGGTGCTTCGAAGCGACGAACTGTAGCAACGGTGCACAGTTAGGGGAGAACACTTCTTGAAATTGTTGTAAGGGATCATCTTATTTACTACCGTCATTCTAAGTAAACAAGATGCATAAACATAATAAACATCACATGCAATTATATAGTAGTGACATGATATGGCCAATATCATATAGCTCCATTGATCTCCATCTTGGGGCTCCATGATCATCTTGTCACGTCATCGACATGCAAGTCGCGATTCCTATTACAAGAACATGATCAATCTCATACATCACATATATCATTCATCACATCCTTTTGGCCATATCACATCACATAGCATACCCTGCAAAAACAAGTTAGACGTCCTCTAATTGTTGTTTGCATGTTTTACGTGGCTGCTATGGGTTTCTAGCAAGAACGTTTCTTACCTACGCAAAACCACAACGTGATATGCCAATTTCTATTTACCCTTCATAAGGACCCTTTTCATCGAATCTGTTCCGACTAAAGTGGGAGAGACAGACACCCGCCAGCCACCTTATGCAACTAGTGCATGTTTGTCGGTGGAACCGGTCTCACGTAAGAGTACGTGTAAGGTCGGTCCGGGCCGCTTCATCCCACAATACCATCGAAACAAGATTGGACTAGTAATGGTAAGCATATTGAACAAAATCAACGCCCACAACTACTTTGTGTTCTACTCGTGCAAAGAATCTATGCAATAGACCTAGCTCATGATGCCACTGTAGGGGAACGTAGCAGAAATTCAAAATTTTCCTACATGTCACCAAGATCTATCTATGGAGAAACCAGCAACAAGGGGAAGGAGAGTGCATCTACATACCCTTGTAGATCGCTAAGAGGAAGCATTCAAGTGAACGGGGTTGATGGAGTCGTACTCGTCGTGATTCAGATCACCGATGATCCTAGTGCCGAACGGACGGCACCTCCGCGTTCAACACACGTACAGCCCGGTGACGTCTACCATGCCTTGATCCAGCAAGAAGAGAGGGAGAGGTTGAGGAAGACTCCATCCAACAGCAGCACAACGGCGTGGTGGTGATGGAGGAGCGTGGCAATCCTGCAGAGCTTCGCCAAGCACCTACGGGAGAGGAGGAGGTGTCACGGGAGGGAGGGAGGCGCCAGGGACTCAGGTATGGATGTCCTCCCTCCCCTCCACTATATATAGGGGCAAGGGAGAGGGGGGAGGCGCAGCCTTGCCCCTTCCTCCAAGAAAGGGGTGCGGCCAAGAGGGGGGGAGGAGTCCATCCTCCCCAAGGCACCTCGGAGGTGCCTTCCCCTTTGAGGACTCTTCCCTCCCCAAGTTTCCTTGGCGCATGGGCCTCTTGGGGCTGGTGCCCTTGGCCCATATAGGCCAAGGCGCACCCCCTACAGCCCATGTGGCCCCCCGGGGCAGGTGGCCCCACCCGGTGGGCCCCCGGGACCCTTCCGGTGGTCCCGGTACAATACCGATGACCCCGAAACTTGTCCCGATGGCCGAAACAGGACTTCCTATATATAAATCTTTACCTCCGGACCATTCCGGAACTCCTCGTGACGTCCGGGATCTCATCCGGGACTCCGAACAACATTCGGTAACCACATACAAGCTTCCTTTATAACCCTAGCGTCATCGAACCTTAAGTGTGTAGACCCTACGGGTTCGGGAGACATGCAGACATGACCGAGATGTTCTCCGGTCAATAACCAACAGCGGGATCTGGATACCCATGTTGGCTCCCACATGTTCCACGATGATCTCATCGGATGAACCACGATGTCAAGGACTCAATCGATCCCGTATACAATTCCCTTTGTCTAACGGTATTGTACTTGCCCGAGATTCGATCGTCGGTATACCGATACCTTGTTCAATCTCGTTACCGGCAAGTCTCTTTACTCGTTCCGTAACACATCATCCCGTGATCAACCCCTTGGTCACATTGTGCACATTATGATGATGGCCTACCGAGTGGGCCCAGAGATACCTCTCCGTTTACACGGAGTGACAAATCCCAGTCTCGATTCGTGCCAACCCAACAGACACTTTCGGAGATACCTGTAATGCACCTTTATAGCCACCTAGTTACGTTGTGACGTTTGGTACACCCAAAGCATTCCTATGGTATCCGGGAGTTGCACAATCTCATGGTCTAAGGAGAAGATACTTGACATTAGAAAAGCTTTAGCATACGAACTACGATCTTTGTGCTAGGCTTAGGATTGGGTCTTGTCCATCACATCATTCTTCTAATGAAGTGATCCCTTTATCAATGACATCCAATGTCCATGGTCAGGAAACCGTAACCATCTATTGATCAACGAGCTAGTCAACTAGAGGCTTACCAGGGACAGATTGTGGTCTATGTATTCACACGTGTATTACGATTTCCGGATAATACAGTTATAGCATGAATAAAAGACAATTATCATGAACAAGGAAATATAATAATAATAATACTTTTATTATTGCCTCTAGGGCATATTTCCAACAGTTATCTCATTCAAGCCATTTAATTCAACCGGCACAATCTCTCTTTCAAATCGTTCAATGGTGTATCTTTTGAGTGGGCCCTAACCCACAGGTTTTTTCCCAGGATCTTACCTGACTCTTCTAATTTTACCGGAACTATTCTCAAATCTTTCAAAGTTTGACGTAAGAATGAGTTATCATCAGTCAAATGCCTTTCTCCAAGATCTTTCAATTCTTTTCATCGTTGGTTCAACCTTTCTATTTTCATTCCGGAGTATCTCAAAAATTCATGGTGGTGTTTTCTCATCGTCATTCTCGACAATTGAAGACCGAAGAAGAGTAGCTTGCTGCCATCCTCTCATAATTGTTTTTGATTGTGAGAATTCTTTTCATCCATCCGGAGCAATTCAAGAGTCTTTTCAGTTTGATTCTTCGAAGGCCATCATTTCAAGTTTATTCATTCTTAGCTTTCAGCTCTCATTCTCCAAATCTTACCGGTGCATCATTCAAATATTTTCTAATCAAGCTTCTTCGTCATTTGCTAATTCTTCCCGGTGTTTCACTATCTTTTCCTTGATCGTTTCTTAATTCTTACGGTGGTTCATTCAACATTCCTTTTCTCTTGGTATCATATCGATTTATTCGTTGTTTCAATCCTAACAGTGGTTTGTTGAAGTCTTTTCTCAAGTTTGCGCTCTATCTATCTTAATCCTTTCTACGTGAATAAGTAGTATGCCAAATTCGTTGCTTGTCATCTAATAGAGGCAAAGGTGTCCCGTCTTTCGATGAGATGGTGGCTCTCGTTTTGGAGGAAGTCGACTTTGACGATCCGACTACGAACGTGCGAAGTCGTCACGCCTTAGCAATCGCTAAACCAACTCCGAGAGGTTATTGACCACGTCGGAGCACGATCAACCTGAGCACGAAGGTCTGTTTCCTGCAGGCAAATGAAGAACAAGCAAGAAACTGAGTTTGCAATCTGGATATTGCGAATATAAGATGAAAGCTTTATTGATCAAGGTGGGGTTCTGTGATGCCTTTGTCTGGTCGTCGAACACAAGCGAAGTACGCGAAGTTGCAGCTATGGCGAACTTTAATCTAAACAAAACCCAAAGTCTAAACGATGCCCTAAGGGTTGTATATATGGAGGAGAGAGGGGGAATTTCGTGGCCCTTGGTGGAGCGGTCCGAAACCAACCCTAACTCCTGTTTCCCCACATATACGGACTCTAAAAACAGCATATACTTAAGTACTTCGAAAATACATGGGACTGGCCCAATAATAAGGTGACGCAGCACCTAGAATAGCCTGTGGACAAAATTTATGAAGTGGCATCTTGTATATTTTGTCCAAGGCTTCATGCACTCATTATGGTGGCTTGAAAGTCCTGGAATCATCACTCGTAACTCCGTTCTTGTTCCCCTTGCACATGCCATCATCTCCATGCTTGAACTTGCTCCAAGGTTCATCGTTCTTGTCCAAGCTAGGCCCTTCATTTGTAAGCCAAACAAATGTATCCAATTTAGGCTGCATCGTATTCTTATGAACATTAGAATCATTACCAAGAAATGAAAGTACCTGATAATACAATTGGCGTGTGCGAGCTCTAGTAATTGGTCCAGTATGTATAACACCATGGGCTGTGGGTGTAACAATGGTATTGATGTTCTCATCATCCTCCCCTTCTTGAAACGAAGTTGTCCCCGACGAAAGCTCATCTTCCTCACCCAAATAAGGCTTCAAACCTACAATGTTAAAAGTGGGACTAACCCCAAAATCTGCAGGCAGCTCAAGTTTATATGCATTATCATTTATTTTCTCTAACACCTTAAAAGGACCATCATCATGTGGCATTAGCTTTGATTTGCGCAAATTAGGAAATCTATCCTTACGCAAATGTAACTAAACAAGATCTCCAGGTGCAAACACAACATGTTTTCTACCCTTATCTCTAGCAAGTTTATATTTAGCATTCATACGCTCAATGTTTTCCTTAGTTAAATTATGCATTTTTAAAATCAATTCAACACGTTCTTTAGCATCAAAATTAACCTTCTCCGAAGATGGAAAAGGCAACAAATCAATAGGTGCACGAGGTAGGAAACCATACACAATTTCAAAAGGGCACATCTTAGTAGTAGAATGCAATGAACGATTATAAGCAAATTCAATATGAGACAAGCATTCTTCCCACATTTTCTTGTTATTCTTCAAAACAGCCCTAAGCATAGTAGACAATGTTCTATTGACTACTTAAGTTTGTCCATCAGTTTGGGGGTGACAAGTAGTACTAAAAAGCAGTTTAGTCCCCAACTTAGCCCATAAACATCTCCAAAAGTGGCTAAAATTTTTAGTATCACGATCTGAAACTATAATATTTGGCACACCATGCAAGCGAATAATTTCACAAAAGAACAAATCAGCAACATTAACAGCATCATCGCTTTTATGACATGTTATAAAGTGTGCCATTTTCGAGAACCTATCCACGACAACAAATATGCTATCCCTCCCCTTCTTTTTCGAGGTAAACCTAAAACAAAGTCCATAGATATATCCTCCCAAGGAACGCTAGGTACAGGCAAAGGCATATATAAACCATGAGGATTGAGTCGTGACTTAGCTTTTTGACATGTAGTGCAGCGAGCAACAAAACGCTCAGCATCCCGTCTCATCTTTGGCCAAAAAGAAATGTGTAGCAAGTATATCCTCCATCTTCTTGATGCCAAAGTGTCCCATTAATCCTCCTCCATGCGCCTCCTACAACAACAAAAGATGAATGGAGCTAGCTGGAATGCATAGCTTGTTAGCACAAAACACAAATCCATCGTTAAGAACAAACTTGTTCCAAGTTCTCCCTTCCTTACAATTCTGCAATACATCTTTAAATTAAGCATCATGAAAATATTGATCTTTGATGGTCTACAAACCAAATATTTTAAAGTCAAGTTGTGAAAGCATAGTATAACGGCGAGACAATGCATCAACAATAACATTTTCTTTACCCTTCTTGTGTTTAATGACATAAGGGAAAGTCTCAATGAATTCAACCCATTTAGCATGTCTACGGTTCAGTTTTGCTTGACTTTTAATGTGTTTCAAAGATTCATGATCAGAATGTATAACAAATTCCTTGGTCCATAAATAATGTTGCCATGTTTCTAAGGTCTGAACAAGAGCATATAATTCTTTATCATAAGTAGAATAGTTCAGACTAGGCCCACTCAATTTTTCAGAAAAGTATGCAACATGTTTGCCATCTTGTAATAACACACCTCCTAATCCAATTCCACTAGCATCACATTCAAGCTCAAAAGTCTTATTAAAATCATGAAGTTGGAGTAAAGGAGCATGTGTCAACTTATCTTTCAATACCGTGAAGGCTTCTTCCTGTGCGGTATCCCAAACAAAAGGCACATCCTTCTTTGTAAGCTCGTTGAGAGGTGCAGCAATGGTGCTGAAATCTCTCACAAAACACCTATAGAATCCAGTGAGGCCAAGGGAACTCCTCACTTGTGTGACCATTTTGGGCTGCGGCCAACTCTCAATAGCTTCAATCTTGGCTTTATCAACTTCAATTCCCTGTGGAGTAACAACATATCCAAGAAAAGATACTCGGTCGGTGCAAAAGGTGCACTTTCCAAGGTTACCAAACAAATGTGCACCACGTAGAGCAATAAAAACAGCACGTAAATGTTCCAAATGTTCCTCCAAAGATTTGCTATAAATCAATATGTCATCAAAGTAAACTACCACAAATTGTCCAATGTAAGCACGTAAAACTTCGTTCATTAATCTCATGAAAGTACTAGGTGCATTAGTTAACCCAAAAGGCATAACTAACCACTCATATAATCCAAACTTAGTTTTAAATGTTGTTTTCCATTCATCTCCCAATTTCATACGAATTTGACGGTATCTACTATGCAAATCAACTTTGGAGAATATTGTAGAGCCACTCAATTCATCAAGCATATCATCTAGCCTAGGAATAGGATGACGATAACAAATAGTAATATTATTAATGCCTCTACAATCAACGCACATACGCGACGTACCATCCTTTTTCGGCACTAAAATGATAGGAACAACACAAGGACTAAGGTATTCGCGTATATAACCTTTGTCAAGCAGTCCTTGTACTTGATGCATAATCTCCTTCGTCTCCTCTGGATTGGTACGGTATGGTGCACGGTTGGGTAATGATGCACCAGGAATTAAGTCAATTTAATGTTCAATCCCTCGAATAGATGGTAATCCCAGTGGCACGTCTTCTGGAAAGACGTCAGCGAACTCCTGCAAAATGTTAGTGACAACAGGAGGCAAAGAGGAAGGCACTTCCTCGAATGAAAATAATGCCTCTTTGCACACAAAAGCATAGCAAACAGATTTGCTGAAACCTAGCTCATCAATATCAGATTTTGTGGCAAGTAGACATGCACTTTTCAATTTAATTTCAGAAGCAACACTAGATGGTTTATTATTAGGTTTCATTTGTTGCTCAAATTCTTTTGCCACAATCTGATTTTCACTCTTTTTTTCTCCTATTTTGCTTTATTAGCTCTATTAATATCATCTTTCAAAATGGATTCAGGAGTCATAGGAAGCAAAGTAATATTTTTATCCTTATGGATAAGAGTATACTGATTGTTTCTACCATGGTGTACATAATTTTTATCAAATTTCCATGGTCTACCAAGTAATAAGGAACATGCTTGCATAGGTACCACATCACAATCAACATAATCAGCATATGTAGAGATACTAAAATGCACACGAACAGTACGTGTTACTTTAACCTTGCCGCTGTTGTTGAACCATTGGATGTAGTAAGGATGTGGATGTGGTCTTGTGGTGAGAGATAGCTTCTCCACCATCTCCATGCTAGCCAAGTTATTGCAGCTCCCTCCATCTATGATGACGCGAACAGAACGTTCCTTCACAACTCCCTTTGTAGGGAACAAATTATGCCTCTGATTTTGCTCAGCTTGTGTAACCTGCACACTCAAAGCAAGTTGACCAACTAAACATTCATACCTGTTAGCATCTTCAACAGCCATGTATTGTGTCTCATGATCAGAATCCTCTCCACCACGTTCTTCATGTGTAATAAGAGCCAAAGTCTCCTCATCATAGTCACTAGCGGACTCATACCCACCATCCTCAGAAGAAATCATCACGCGCTGAGATTGGCATTCTCTCGCAAAATGTCCTCTTCCCTTACAACGGCGACAAATAATATCACTTGTGTGCCCTGTTGATGCCATGGAAGAAGAAGAGCTCTACGCAGGCCCGGCAGGTGTGCTCTTGGCAGATAGTGGTGGTTGTGCCTGCTTTCTTGTATCACGGCTGTAGGTGGCACCCGATGGAGGTGCTGGTGGGGTGGAAGTAGAGGATGCACGTGGTGTCCATGATGAAGATCGACCTACAGAAAAGTTAGTTCGCACCAATGCCTGTCGATCCTGCACTTCACGTTCAGCTTTACAAGCAAGATCGAATAAACGAGTGATATTAGTATACTCCTTATACTCTAGAATGGCCTGAATCTCTCTATTTAATCCACACATAAAATGTGCAAGCATAGCTTCATTCTCCTCAACAATACCACATCTAATCATGCCAGTTTGTAATTCCTAATAATATTCTTCTACATAATTTTTTCCTTGTCTTAAACGCTGCAATTTTTGAATTAATTCACGTTGATAATATGGTGGAACCCAACGAGTATGCATAGCAGTTTTCAAAGAAGCCCAAGTAGCTGGAATAGGATATAATCTACAATGTCCAGACCACCAAACACATGCAAAGCTAGTGAAAGCACAAACAACAGCAGGAACATGTCGCTCCTCAGGATATTGTAAACATGTAAATCATTGTTTAGTTTCTAACTCCCAAGGAAGATATATATCAGGAACATATCTACCCTCAAATGGTGGAATATTCAATTTTAGTTTAGGAAGATGGTCATGTACCTCATGTGGTGGTGTAGCCCTACCGTTGCGATGATATGCATGAGGACGCCCTGGTGGTGGTGGTGCTGGTGCTGGTGCTTGCACGTAGTTCTGATTTTGATCAACCTCATCCTCGTAATGGTCCTCCACATCTATAGTAGCAACAGGAGCAACAGAAGCACCAACAGTAGGTACAGCAGCACCGGAAGTTTGACCAGGCTCAATGGGAACGCGTTGTGCTCGTCCCACTTGATTTGGAAGACGATGTTGTTGTTGTTGTAGAGGTGCGACATGTGCATCAGGCGGTGGAAGACGCACGAGCAATTCATTAAACTTGTTATTGATCTTTGTTTCAAATGCCTTCTCAATGCCATCTATATTTTCCATGGCCTCTTCAAATCTGTTTAGCACATCTTCCACCTGTCCACTCATCATTTGCTGATACTTATCATGTAACTCTTTGTTCGTCATGTTCTCCCAGTCAATCACGTCGGGTTGTGATCCTGCCATGGTTAGTAGTAATAGAAACACACAAGAATATGATCCTACAGACTGCTAGAAAATGGTGGTGGTGGAGTGTCACAAATCCGTCAAGCAAATCTCAAATTCTTACCAGTTCTTACCTAGCAGCAGGCGGTGATCGACAACCGTCGTAGTCAAAACTCTCAAAGCTTGGATAGAGCGATTACCAGGGAGATTCAAACGCACGACGTAGATGTATGTGGAGCTAGGAAGGCTTATAATATGGTAGCAAAAAGGGTTAGTAATAATCAATTCAGAGATGCAAAGTTGAATAAACGCTCAACGACGATACTGTGCTGGTCCTAGGCTAGACCGTGCTAGAGACGCGAGCCTAGAACACTAACAATATCATGGCGCTCCACGTAAACAAGGGAGGAGCACGCTCTGATTGTTTTTCTTTTTTTTCACTTTTTTGCACTTTTTTTCTTCTTTTTTGCTCCGCAACAATTTTTTTTGAAAAAGTCTACAAATGGTCTAAAAACTGCCTAGTCAAAATTTTCCAGACATAGTTTTTTTGAGTTTGGAACTGTTTTTCTTCTGTGGATGGCTCGAAAGTTGGAGAGTCCTACTCTGTCATGACTCGAAGTATCGCGTGATCTGGAACTCGAAAACAAAGCAACAAATACTGCACTCGGACTAGGACTAGTGGCGGAGATGAATCTGGTGGAAACTCGGACTGGTGGCAAAGATATGTAGGACGGTGGAACGCGGACTGGTGGCGAATCGGTGATGGGCGTGGACTCGAATTATCGTGATGGCGGTGGATCTGCGGAATATGGCAGCGGTGATGACGGTGGTGGTATATGGCAGCAGTGATGATGATGATGCGGCGGCGGCGTGACTACTTGTGAACAGAACTCGAAACTCTAAAGGACTACACACTAAGACCAGCAACGAGACACGACGATGCAACCGCAAATTCAACACAGCAAATACAGAAAAGATTATGCAAAGGCTCAGATTGGTTCGGATAGGATGAACTAACCCTAATTTTTTTGGCTTTTTCGTGGATTATAGGTATGAAGAACATACTCGATCTAAACTACGAAAAACTGTAAAATCTCACTGGGCAACCTGGAAATCTGATACCACTTGATAGAGGCAAAGGTGTACCGTCTTTCGATGAGATGGTGGCTATCGTTTTGGAGGAAGTCGACTTTGACGATCCGACTACGAACGTGCGAGGACGTCGCGCCTTAGCAATCGCTAAACCAACTCCGAGAGGTTATTGACCACGCCAGAGCACGATCAACCTGACCACAAAGGTCTGTTTCCTGCAGGCAAACGAAGAACAAGCAATAAACTGAGATTGCAATCTGGATATTGCGAATATAAGATGAAAGCTTTATTGATCAAGGTGGGGTTCTGTGACGCCTTTGTCTGGTCTTTGAACACAAACGAAGTACGCGAAGTTCAGCTATGGCAAACTTTAATCTAAACAAACCCAAAGTCTAAACGATGCCCTAAGGGTTGTATATATGGAGGAGAGAGGGGGAATTTTGTGGACCTTGGTGGAGGGGTCCGAAACCAACCCTAACTCTTGTTTCCCCACACATACGGACTATAGAAACAGCCTATACTTAAGTACTTAGAAAATACATGGGCCTGGCCCACTAATAAGGTGACACAACACCTAGAATAGCCTCTGGACGAAATTTATGAAGTGGCATGTTGTATATTTTGTCCAAGGCTTCATGCACTCATTATGGTGGCTTCAAAGTCCTGGAATCATCACTTGTAACTCTGTTCTTGTTCCCCTTGCGCATGCCATCATCTCCATGCTTGAACTTGCTCCAAGGTTCATCTTTCTTGTCCAAGTGATGCGGAGCATCCCAAGGTCATCCCCATGGACCTACCATCGTCTCATCAAGTGCCTAGTGGACCCATGACTCGATCACGTGCAAGAGCTCTTTAAACCGAGGTGACATCTCTCCTCTCACAATTCCACCTCGATGCACATGAAGCATGGCTACTACCTCATATCGACACTTTGTGCATACTCAGGTACCATGGAGAAGCTAAGGAGCAAGGACAAGAAGACGAGGAAGATGAACGAGAAGATGGAGAAGAAGGAGGGCTGAAGGAAAAGTCCCAACCACCGGACGTCCGGCGCCTGAAGCCTCAGCCGAACCCCAGCGATTGGACGTCCGGTCCAAACCGGACGACCGGTGCCCCTGCACTTGAAGCAAACGAGCAGACGTCCGGTCCGGACCGAACGACCGGCGCACCAGCACCCGAGCCACATCAGCGGAACTCCGGAGCTATTGGACGTCCGGCACCCCCATCACAGAATGGAACCAGCGGACGACCAGAGGACACCGGACGTCCGGCAGCTCCTGAGACACCGGACGACCAGTCCCCAGCGGACGTCCGGTCCCTGTCTGCGCATAGTGTTCAGGCCCGAGGCCCATGTACCCCTTCACTTCACCCCATTTGCACTTAGACTATAAATTGACCCCCCATTCATCCTAGCTAGGGTTAGCAAATGTTTAGCTCATATTTGTGAGAGAGCTTTGCTCATCCACTTGGTTACCTTCTCCTCGGAGATTCGAGCCTCCACCAGAGAAGATCCCCCAAGCGGATGATGAGGACATCAATACAATTGTTACACCCACAGCCCCTGCTGCTATACATATTGGACCAATTACTAGAGCTCGTGCACGCCAACTAAATTACCAGGTACTTTCGTTTCTTGGTAATGATTCTAATGTTCATGAGAATATGATGCTGCCTAAATTGGATACATTTGTTTTGCTTACAAATGAAGGGCCTAGCTTGGAGAAGGATGAACATTGGAGCAAGAACAAGCATGGAGATGATGGCATGCGCAAGGGAAACAAGAACGGAGTTACAAGTGATGATTTCAGGACTTTGAAGCCACCATAATGGGTGCATGAAGCCTTGGACGAAATATACAAGACGCCACTTCATAAATTTCGTCCCGAGGCTATTTTAGGTGCTGCGTCACCTTATTATTGGGCCAGGCCGATGTAATTTCGAAATACATAAGTATAGGCTATTTTTAGAGTCCGTATGTGTGGGGAAACAAGAGATAGGGTTGATTTCGGACCCCTCCACCAAGGGCCACGAAATTCTCCCCCTCTTCCTCCATATATACAGCCCTTAGGGCATCGTTTAGACTTTGGGTTTTGTTTAGATTAAAAGTTCGCCATAGCTGCAACTTCGCGTACTTCGTTTGTGTTCAACGACCAGACAAAGGCGTCACAGAACCCCACCTTGATCAATAAAGCTTTCATCTTATATTCGCAATATCCAGATTGCAATCTTAGTTTCTTGCTTGTTCTTTGTTTGCTCGCAGGAAACAGACCCTCGTGGTCAGGTTGATCGTGCTCCGGCGTGGTCAATAACCTCTCGGAGTTGGTTTAGCGATTGCTAAGGCGCGACGTCCTCGCACGTTCGTAGTCGGATCGTCAAAGTCGACTTCCACCAAAGCGAAATCCACCATCTCATCGAAAGACGGGACACCTTTGCCTCTATCAAGTGGTATCAGATTTCCAGGTTGCTCGGTGAGATTTTACAGTTTTTCGTAGTTTAGATCGAGTCTGTTCTTCATACCTATAGTCCACGAAAAAGCCAAAAAAAAATAGGGTTAGTTCATCCCATCCGAACCAATCTGAGCCTTGCATAATCTTTTCTGTATTTGCTTTGTTGAATTTGCGGTTGCATCGTCGTGTTCAGTTGCTGGTCTTAGCGTCTAGTCTTTTAGAGTTTCGAGTTCTGTTCACAAGTTGTCACGCCGTCGCCGCACCATCATCATCGCCCCTGCCATCTACCACCACCGCTCCGAATCCGTATCCATATACCACCACCAATCCGTGTCCATATACCACCACCGATCCATATCCATATACTACCACCGCTGCCATCTACCACCACCATATATCCACCACCAATCCGAGTTCCTTGCTTATTAGGTTTGTTTTCGGGATCAATCTAGATTCCGATTCGTGTTTCCTTGCCGGAGTAGGTTTCGGAAAAAAAAATGAGTCGGGTAGCCACGCTCCGTTTAGGCCCAAAATTTTTCGAAAACGCATTTTTCGAAAAAATTTCTGGCTATCCTATTTTTAGGTGTTTCTGAGTGTTTTGAGACAGGTGCCATTATAGGAAGTTTTTTTTGACCCGTTTCCAGTTTTTGGGTCCGGGCAGTCAAAAAAAAAAATTGGTCAAAAAAAAATTTCGTGCCCATCCTGTTAGTTTGAGCTAAGAAGAGTTTTGAGACACTCGCCATTATAGTGATTTTTCGCAAAAAAAAAAAGCAGCGCAAAAAAAAAGAGCGCAAAAAAAAAAGAGCGCAAAAAAAAAAAAAATTCCAGAGTGTGCTTTTCCCTTGTTTACGTGCCGCGCCGTGATTTTGTTAGTGTTCTAGGCTCGCGTCTCTAGCACAGTCTAGCCTAGGACCAGCACAGTACCGTCGTTGAGCGTTTATTCAACTTTGCATCTCTGAATTGATTATTGCTGACCCTTTTTGCTACCATACTATAAGCCTTCCCAGCTCCACATACATCTACGTCGTGTGTTCGACTCTCCCTGGTAATCGCTCTATCCAAGCTTTGTGAGTTTTTGACTACAACGGTTGCCGATCACCGCCTGCTGCTGGGTAAGAACTGGTAAGAATTTGAGTTTTGCTTGACGGATTTGTGACACCCACCACCACCACTTGTTCGTAGTCTGTAGGATCATATTCTTGTGTGTTTCTATTACTGCTAACCATGCCAGGATCACAAGCCGACGAGATTGACTGGGAGAATTTATCGAACAAGGAGCTTCATGATAAGTTTCAGCAAATGATGACTGAACAGGTGCAAGATGTGCTGAACAATTTTGAAGAGGCCATGGAGAAGATCACTGGCCTTGAGAAGACGTTCGAAACAAAGCTCGATAACAAGTTTAATGAATTGCTCGCGCGTCTTCCACCACCACCACCCGCTGTACCTAACGCACCTCTCCAACAACAACAACAACGACTACCTCCACGTCGCGAAGCAGACCTCCGCCGAGCAAGCCGTGTTCCTCTTGCGTTTGGCCAAACTGTTGGTGCTGCTGTTGATACTTCTGTGGCTCCTGCTGCTGATGCGGAGGAGGATGATTATGTGGGAGATTATGAGGATGAGGTTGATCAAAATCAACACTACGTGCAGCCACCTGTACCACCACCAGCAGGTCGACCTCAGGTATATATTCGTAATGGTAGGCCTGCACCACCACCTCAGGTACGCGATGATGTCCATATTCCTAAACTGAAATTGAATATTCCACCATTTGAGGGTAGATATGTTCCTGATATATATCTTACTTGGGAGTTAGAAACTGAACAACGATTTACATGTTTACAATATCCTGAGGAGAGACGAGTTGCTGCTGCTGTTTGTGCTTTCACTAGTTTTGCATGTGTATGGTGGTCTGAACATTGTAGATTATATCCTATTCCAACTACTTGGGCTGCTTTGAAAACTGCTATGCGTACGCGTTGGGTTCCACCATATTATCAACGTGAATTGCTTCAAAAATTGCAGCGTTTAAGACAAGGAAAAAATTCTGTAGAAGAATATTATCAGGAATTACAAACTGGCATGATTAGATGTGGTATTGTTGAGGAGAATGAAGCTATGCTTGCACGTTTTCTGGGTGGATTAAATAGAGAGATTCAGACCATTCTAGACTATAATGAGTATACTAATATCACTCGTTTATTCCATCTTGCTTGTAAAGCTGAACGTGAAGTGCAGGATCGACAAGCATTGGGGCGAACTAACTTTTCTGCAGGCCGACCTTCATCATGGACACCACGTGCATCTTCTACTTCAACTGCACCAGCACCTCCATCAGGTGCCACCTCCAGCCGTGATACAAGAAAACAGGCACAACCACCATTATCTGCCAAGAGCGCACCTGCGGGGCCTACACAGCGTTCTTCTTCTTCCATAGCATCAACAGGGCACACAAGTGATATTATTTGTCGTCGTTGTAAGGGAGGAGGTCATTATGCGAGAGAATGCAAATCTCCGCGTGTGATGATTGCTACCGCGGATGGTGGATATGAGTCCGCTAGTGACTATGATGAGGAGACTTTGGCTCTTATTACACGTGAAGAACATGGTGGAGATGATTCTGATAATGAGACGCAATACATGGCTCCTGAAGACGCTGACAGGTATGAATGTTTAGTTGCTCAACGTGTTTTGAGTGTGCAGATCACACAAGCTGAGCAAAATCAGAGGCACAATTTGTTCCATACCAAGGGAGTTGTGAAGGAACGTTCTGTGCGCGTCATCATAGACGGAGGGAGCTGCAACAACTTGGCTAGCATGGAGATGGTCGAGAAGCTTTCTCTCACCACAAGACCACATCCACATCCTTACTACATCCAATGGTTCAACAACAGCGGCAAGGTTAAGGTAACACGTACTGTTCGTGTGCATTTTAGTATATCTACATATGCTGATTATGTTGATTGTGATGTGGTACCTATGCAAGCATGTTCCTTATTACTTGGTAGACCATGGCAATTTGATAAAAATTCTGTACACCATGGTAGAAACAATCACTATACTCTTGTTCATAAGGATAAAAATATTACTTTGCTTCCTATGACTCCTGATTCCATTTTGAAAGATGATATTAATAGAGCTAATAAAGCAAAACAGGAGACGAATAAGAGTGAAAATCAGATTGAGTCTAATAGTAAACCATCTAGTGTTGCTTCTGAAATTAAATTGAAAAGTGCATGTTTATTTGCCACCAAATCTGATATTGATGAGCTAGATTTCAGCAAATCTGTTTGCTATGCTTTTGTGTGCAAAGAGGCATTATTTTCATTCGAGGACGTGCCTTCCTCTTTGCCTCCTGCTGTCACTAACATTTTGCAGGAGTTCGCTGACGTCTTTCCACAAGACGTGCCACCGGGATTACCGCCTATTCGAGGGATTGAGCATCAGATTGACTTAATTCCCGGTGCTTCACTGCCAAACCGTGCACCATACCGTACCAATCCAGAGGAGACGAAGGAGATTATGCGCCAAGTACAAGAGCTTCTCGACAAAGGTTATATACGCGAATCCCTTAGTCCTTGTGCTGTTCCTATTATTCTAGTGCCGAAAAAGGATGGTACATCACGTATGTGTGTTGATTGTAGAGGCATTAATAATATTACTATTCGTTATCGTCATCCTATTCCTAGGCTAGATGATATGCTTGATGAATTGAGTGGCTCTACAATATTCTCCAAAGTTGATTTGCGTAGTGGCTACCATCAAATTCGTATGAAATTGGGAGATGAATGGAAAACAGCATTTAAAACTAAGTTTGGATTATATGAGTGGTTAGTCATGCCTTTTGGGTTAACTAATGCACCTAGTACTTTCATGAGATTAATGAACGAAGTTTTACGTGCTTTCATTGGACGATTTGTGGTAGTTTACTTTGATGACATACTGATTTATAGCAGATCTTTGGAAGAACATTTGGAACATTTACGTGCTGTTTTTATTGCTCTACGTGATGCACGTTTGTTTGGTAACCTTGGGAAGTGCACCTTTTGCACCGACCGAGTATCTTTTCTTGGCTATGTTGTTACTCCACAGGGAATTGAAGTTGACAAAGCCAAGATTGAAGCTATTGAGAGTTGGCCGCAGCCCAAAACGGTCACACAAGTGAGGAGTTTTCTTGGCCTCGCTGGATTCTATAGGCGTTTTGTGAGAGATTTCAGAACCATTGCTGCACCTCTCAACGAGCTTACAAAGAAGGATGTGCCTTTTGTTTGGGGTACCGCACAGGAAGAAGCCTTCACGGTATTGAAAGATAAGTTGACACATGCTCCTTTACTCCAACTTCCTGATTTTAATAAGACTTTTGAGCTTGAATGTGATGCTAGTGGAATTGGATTAGGAGGTGTGTTATTACAAGATGGCAAACCTGTTGCATACTTTTCTGAAAAATTGAGTGGGCCTAGTCTGAATTATTCTACTTATGATAAAGAATTATATGCTCTTGTTCGTACTTTAGAAACATGGCAACATTATTTATGGCCCAAAGAATTTGTTATACATTCTGATCATGAATCTTTGAAACATATTAAAAGTCAAGCTAAACTGAATCGTAGACATGCCAAATGGGTTGAATTCATTGAGACTTTCCCTTATGTCATTAAACACAAGAAGGGAAAAGAAAATGTTATTGCTGATGCATTGTCTCGTCGCTATACTATGCTTTCACAACTTGACTTCAAAATATTTGGTTTGGAGACCATCAAAGATCAATATGTGCATGATGCTGATTTTAAAGATGTAATGCAGAATTGTAAAGAAGGAAGAATGTGGAACAAGTTTGTCGTTAACGATGGATTTGTGTTTCGTGCTAACAAGCTATGCATTCCAGCTAGCTCCATTCGTCTTTTGTTGTTGCAGGAGGCGCATGGAGGAGGATTAATGGGACACTTTGGCGTGAAGAAGACGGAGGACGTACTTGCTACACATTTCTTTTGGCCAAAGATGAGACGGGATGTTGAGCGTTTTATTGCTCGATGCACTACATGTCAAAAAGCTAAGTCACGACTCAATCCTCATGGTTTATATATGCCTTTGCCTGTACCTAGTGTTCCTTGGGAGGATATATCTATGGACTTTGTTTTAGGTTTACCTCGAACAAAGAAGGGGAGGGATAGCATATTTGTTGTCGTGGATAGATTCTCGAAAATGGCACACTTTATACCATGTCATAAAAGCGATGATGCTGTTAATGTTGCTGATTTGTTCTTTCGTGAAATTATTCGCTTGCATGGTGTGCCAAATACTATTGTTTCAGATCGTGATACTAAATTTCTTAGCCACTTTTGGAGATGTTTATGGGCTAAGTTGGGGACTAAACTGCTTTTTAGTACTACTTGTCACCCCCAAACTGATGGACAAACTGAAGTAGTCAATAGAACGTTGTCTACTATGCTTAGGGCTGTTTTGAAGAATAATAAGAAAATGTGGGAGGAATGCTTGCCTCATATTGAATTTGCTTATAATCGTTCATTGCATTCTACTACTAAGATGTGCCCTTTTGAAGTTGTGTATGGTTTCCTACCTCGTGCACCTATTGATTTGTTGCCTCTTCCATCTTCGGAGAAGGTTAATTTTGATGCTAAACAACGTGCTGAATTGATTTTAAAAATGCATGAGTTAACTAAGGAAAACATTGAGCGCATGAATGCTAAATATAAACTTGCTGGAGATAAGGGTAGAAAACATGTTGTGTTTGCACCTGGAGATCTTGTTTGGTTACATTTGCGTAAGGATAGATTTCCTGATTTGCGCAAATCAAAGTTAATGCCACGTGCTGATGGTCCCTTTAAGGTGTTAGAGAAAATAAATGATAATGCATATAAACTTGAGCTGCCTGCAGATTTTGGGGTTAGTCCCACTTTTAACATTGCAGATTTGAAGCCTTATTTGGGTGAGGAAGATGAACTTCCGTCGAGGACGACTTCATTTCAAGAAGGGGAGGATGATGAGGACATCAATACAATTGTTACACCCACAGCCCCTGCTGCTATACATACTGGACCAATTACTAGAGCTCGTGCACGCCAACTAAATTACCAGGTACTTTCGTTTCTTGGTAATGATTCTAATGTTCATGAGAATATGATGCTGCCTAAATTGGATACATTTGTTTTGCTTACAAATGAAGGGCCTAGCTTGGAGAAGGATGAACATTGGAGCAAGAACAAGCATGGAGATGATGGCATGCGCAAGGGAAACAAGAACGGAGTTACAAGTGATGATTTCAGGACTTTGAAGCCACCATAATGGGTGCATGAAGCCTTGGACGAAATATACAAGACGCCACTTCATAAATTTCGTCCCGAGGCTATTTTAGGTGCTGCGTCACCTTATTATTGGGCCAGGCCCATGTAATTTCGAAATACATAAGTATAGGCTATTTTTAGAGTCCGTATGTGTGGGGAAACAAGAGATAGGGTTGATTTCGGACCCCTCCACCAAGGGCCACGAAATTCTCCCCCTCTTCCTCCATATATACAGCCCTTAGGGCATCGTTTAGACTTTGGGTTTTGTTTAGATTAAAAGTTCGCCATAGCTGCAACTTCGCGTACTTCGTTTGTGTTCAACGACCAGACAAAGGCGTCACAGAACCCCACCTTGATCAATAAAGCTTTCATCTTATATTCGCAATATCCAGATTGCAATCTTAGTTTCTTGCTTGTTCTTCGTTTGCTCGCAGGAAACAGACCCTCGTGGTCAGGTTGATCGTGCTCCGGCGTGGTCAATAACCTCTCGGAGTTGGTTTAGCGATTGCTAAGGCGCGACGTCCTCGCACGTTCGTAGTCGGATCGTCAAAGTCGACTTCCACCAAAGCGAAATCCACCATCTCATCGAAAGACGGGACACCTTTGCCTCTATCAGCGGATTCAAGGCCCCTTTACGGGAAGATCCCCTTGTGGATTCAAGACCTCCTCACGGTGAAGAGTCGGTTACCGTGTATCATCCTTAGTTGTCCGTGGATTCATGTATCGTTCTATGTACTCGAGGATCTAGCCCATGTGTGACTTATTCGTGTGGGTTTAGTGATTTCCTCTTGTGTTTTCCTTCCATTCTTCCCTGTGTTCTTCATGTTTTCCCTGAGATCCGCTCCTTTCGTGAAAGATTGGGCGATTAGGGTCTCTACCCTACATCATCTTGGTATCTAGAGCAAGGTTGATCACGATTTCGGAGCCCCCTCTTTGTTTTCTAGCTTGATTTTGTTGTTTTTCGTCCTAATCCGAAAATCCCCACAAAAATAGCCCCACAAATTTTTCTTGTGTTTTGTGAGTTATGATGATGTTTTGTTGGTTTTGATCCGTGAATTTGTTGTGTTGCAAGTCGATCTAGCCATCCCCCACCATCTCCACCTCGAAATCCATCCAAAATCCATGAAATCAATTCAATTTTGACCCCGACCCACTGGACGACCGCAACTTACCGGACGTCCGACGACCCAGGAACCACCGGACGTCCGACCTTACCGGACTACCGGAACCTCTAAACCGAGCTGATATTAGCGGATTTCCGACCCTTCCGGACGTTCGGCGACCGGACATCCGTCCATTTCCGTACGACCGCTACTTTGAAACCGATTTCTCTCAAATTGTTGTTTAGGCTTCCATCACATCATCCGCTACACCACCATCGACTTCCGCAAACATTTCCAATATCCCAACCCACACCACCACTTACCGCTACCTACTCCGACGCTTTTGGTCGCACTTGGTTTTGAGAATTTGAGTTTCGGCTATCTAGGTACGGTTCGACATCGACATCACCGTCACTCATTTTCACCACGGACGCGTCATCAACAACGACCACCTCGACTACAACTTGGTATTCGTTCCACCATTTGGACACCATACCGGAAGCAAGGCCGGTAACCTCATCTTGGTATTGGACATATCACTCTTGCCATTGCATTGATAGCCATCATAGCCTTACTCCTTTGCGTTCCTTACCCATCGAGACTAGCCATTGAGTATTGCCGGCAACAAGACTTGTGCACATTAGTGATCATACTTCCCATAGCATACATACATACATCATTGTTGCCTATATTGGTATCATCTCTTGTGTCACAAAGTTGTCATCACAGACTCACTTGCTATCTTGGTTCGTCAAGCATTGCATGAGAAAAGAGCTCAAACATCAAAGAGCCAAACAAGCTTTTAAGCAAAGAGGAAAGATAAGCAAAGAGCTTTTAAGCAAGAACCATAGCATCATACAACATTAAGATTGTCATACTCGATCATCTTGGATGATATCATAGCAACGCCTTGCATAAACATATTTGGGATAGAAGTCGTTGCATTTTTGCTAAGTAGGTTGTGCACAAGTTCTTGTATCCGCCAATCGTGCAATCGTGCTAGCGTCTCTCTCGTGTTGTGCAACAAGAGCATTTTTGTGGATTCCACATTTTGGGTCACCCTTGGTTGCCCAACCCCACTTACCTTTTTGCACGTGTGTTTCCGTGTACCTTATATGCTTGGTCTACTTGTTACATTGCATCTTGCGAATCTTTTCCAACATTATTGAATCTCGCTTACATTCACATTAAAAATTGTGCCACCATCCTAACCAAGCTCCACCATAAGCTTTTACTTGTGTAGGTGTGAGAAACCGACGAGAATTCGTACCAATTGGGCTATTTCCTTGTCCTACATTGGAGTGATCATCTATTCACTTTCAACTTCGGTCAAGGTACATTTGGTATTCGTTCTTATCTTTCTACCACTCACATTTGTCTTGGAATGATGGATAGGCCAAGTACTTCTACCAAGCCACTCTTCATGGAGCAAGACGACGACATGAACTCCTTCGTCACCAAGAGTCACCTCGTTGGTGCACAACGTGCTTTGCATCAAGAGGAACAAGCTATGAGTGAACGCATCGACAACCTTGCCACTGACTTGCGACTTCCTGAACAACGTACAAGGGACTACTTCGACCACAAGCTCGATGATCACAAGCAAGAGAATGACGCAAGGATGGACGAGATTCGTGCTTTGTTGCTCAACCGCTCTTCTTCCACTTCAAGAAGGAGCCGTTCAAGTCGCCATTCCGACTTTACCCTCTCCGGCTCAAGTACACCGTCTTCAAACACTCTTCGACGTGCCGCGCGCAACGAGCATCAAGCAAACCCCAATCCACTTCGAGACACCGACTCGCAAGAACATCGACGACGTCAAGCTGAAGAAGCCATTGCGCTAGCTCGAGAATGGCAACAACAACGCGAACATGAAGACGAAGAACGCGCGTGTCTACACCAAAATGCACAAGATGCCGAGGCTCAACGTCAAGAACAACAACTCCGTGACGCTCAAGCACTTGAGGCGCAACAAGCTCTACGCGATGCGAGTCGAGTTGTTGCCGACCGAGGCCGACAAGCCCGTGAACAAGAGGAAGCACTTCGTGAGGAAATTCAAGAACGACGATTTCAAGCTCGCATGCATTGTTTCGTTCCTCCTCCATCTCGACGTGCTCCTCCACAAGCTCGCCAAGACCATCAAGTTCATCAAGAGCATGACGACAATGGTAATCCTCCCCGACAAGAGCAACACGAGGTTGACAACCCTCCGTGTCAAGAGCACCACGAGTTGAACAATCATCTACAATATGGGCATCATCATCCCCGACCCCAACACAATGAAGAGCAACGCTACGGCAAGCTCAAGTTCACCATGCCCAAATTCAACGGAAGCAACGATCCTGAAGAATACCTTTCATGGGCATTTAAAGTTGACAAGATCTTCCGTTTGCACAATTATGAAGAAGAGAAGAAGATCGTGATGGCATCCCTTGAGTTCCAAGACTATGTCCTCATTTGGTGGGAACAAATCATAGAGCGCCGCGAGGCAAGAGGTGAACCACCAATCACTACTTGGGCACAAATGAAGGATGTAAAGAGAGCACGCTTCGTGCCTAACTACTACAACCGCGACCTCTTCAAGATACTCCAACAACTCAAGCAAGGAACCAAGAGCATTGAAGAATACTACAAGGAGATGGAGATTGCTATGATAAGAGCCAATGTGACGGAAGATGATGAGCAAACAATGGCACGTTTCTTGAATGGACTCAATCATCCAATTAATAAGATCGCCGACTTCCAACCATACTCAAATCTCATCGAGCTCGTGCACCAAGCTACCAAAGCGAAACGCCAAGTGCAAGATGATTTCAAGTATGCCAAGTTCTCATCCAAGTCCTTTTTCTCCAATAACCAAGCTTCAACGACTCCAACACCGACTACAAGACCCTCTACTTCCAACATCGACAAGTCGACTTCCAAGAAAGCTTCGCCAACTACAAGCAATCCTAATACGAGTAACTTCAAGCCGAGAGCTTCATGATCATCAACCCCTGCCGATGAGACCGTCAAGACGAGTTCCCTCAAGTGTTTCACTTGCGGTGGCCGAGGCCACAAGTCCTATGAGTGCACCAACAAGCGCACCATGATCTTCAACGACGATCACACTTATGATTCCATGAGCGAAGGAGAAATGGAAGCCCTTGAGAAAGTCGCCATGCACCGCCAAGTGAACAATGAAGAAGAACAAGTCTTTTGTGATGAAGACTCAAGTCCCGCACTTGTTGTCTCCAAAGTCTTGACTCTCCAACATCACCCAGAAGAAGACCAACAATGCCACATATTCCACACCAAGGTCGGCATCAATGGACGATCCGTCAAGGTCATCATCGACGGATGGAGTTGTCACAATCTCGCAAGTGAAGAACTTTGCTCCAAGCTCCAATTGCCCAAGACGAAGCACCCACATCCATACAAAGTGCAATGGCTTAGTAACTCCGGTACCATCCAAGTCGAGCACCGAGTGCAAGTCTCCTTCAAGATCGGCGCCGACCAAGACACCTTGGAGTGCGACGTCATCCCAATGACCGTTTGTCATCTTATCCTTGGACGGCCATGGCAATTTGATAGAGGAGTCTTCCACAATGGTCGTACCAACCACTATAGCTTCAAGATTCAAGGAAAGGAGTTTGTGCTACGCCCTATGTCTCCAAGCCAAGTGATCACCCATAAACAAGCCACTCATCGTGGAGAGAATGGTGAGAGAGTGAGCCACCAAAAAGAGAGTGAGCGCCACAAGCCCAAATTGAGTGCCTCCACGATGAGCGAAAACAAGAACCTAATTCTATTTGCCACCAAACGTGAGATGAGAGAAGTGTGTGAGAACCCATCTAGTGTCCTACACTACGTCCTCGTGTGCAAGGACAATGCACCACAAACTAACACTTCTCACACTCTTCCTCTAGTGTTGTCTTCTCTTTTGCAGGAATTTCAAGATGTTTTCCTTGATGAGCTACCTCCGGGACTACCTCCACTACGAGGCATTGAGCACCACATCGACCTCATCCCTGGAGCACCGCTTCCGAACAAAGCTCCCTATTGCGTCAACCCCGAAGAAACCAAATAAATTCGAAGGCAAGTAAAGCATCTCATAGACCATGGTCATGTGCGTGAAAGTTTGAGTCCTTGTGCCGTAGCGGTCATTCTTGTGCCAAAACGTGACGGTAGCTTTCGCATGTGCTCCGATTATAGACCTATCAATGCTATCACCGTTCATTATAGGTATGCCATTCCACGCCTAGATGATATGCTAGATGAGCTTAGTGGTGCCACTATATTTTCCAAAATTGATCTTAAGAGTGGTTACTATCAAATCCGCATACAAGAGGGTGATGAATGGAAAACCACCTTCAAAACCAAGTTTGGTTTGTATGAGTGGTTAGTCATGCCTATGGGTCTCTCGGAAGCACCAGACACTTTTATGCACCTTATGAATCATGTCTTTCGCCCTTACATTAGTATATTTGTTGTGGTTTACTTCAATGACATTCTTGTGTTTAGCAAATCTATCAAAGAGCATGTCACCCATGTCCGCAGCGTTTTGCAAACTCTTAGGAAAGAGCGTCTCTATGATAATATGGAGAAATGCCTTTTTGGTGTTGATAAGCTCGTTTTCTTGGGTTTTGTTGTCTCTTCATTGGGTGTTCATGTAGATGAGTCCAAGATCAATGCTATTAAGACTTGGCCACAACCAACCAACTTGCGTCAAGTGCGTAGTTTTCTTTGTCTTGCGGGTTTCTATCGCCGCTTTGTGAAGGACTTTAGCACTATTGATTCGCCTTTACATGCTTTGAGCAAGAAGAATGCGCCTTTTGTTTGGGGACCATCCCAAGATACCGCATTCTATGAGCTTAAGAATTTGCTTACTCATGCTCCCGTGCTTGCTTTACCCAACTTCGACAAGCCTTTTGAGATTCATTGCAATGCTAGCGGTAATGGCATAGGAGGTGTGTTAACGCAAGAGAAGCGCCCCATAGCTTACATTAGTGAGAAACTTTTCGGGGTGCAACTCAACTAACCCATCTATGACAAAGAGCTATATGCTTTAGTCTGCGTTTTACATGAATGGGAACATTACCTTCGTCCCCATGAGTTTATCATTCATACTGATCATGAGACTCTCAAGTATCTTAAGGGTCAAACTAAGTTGAACAAGCGTCATGCTAAATGGAGTGAATTCATTGAGTCTTTTCCCTATGTCATCAAGTACATCAAGGGTAAAGAAAACATCGTAGCGGATGCTCTTTCCCGCATATGCATGCTAGTCACGCAACTTGAGTTAGATGTCATTGGCTTCGAGCATATCAAATAATTGTATGAGCATGATGAAACTTTTGCCACTCCTTATGCCAAGTGTTTGTCGAATACATCTTGGGAACGCTATTACATCAAAGATGGCTATCTTATGAGAGCTAACAAACTTTGCATCCCCAAGTCGTCCCTTCGTTTGTTGCTTTTGCTGGAATCACATGGAGGCGGCTTAATGGGACATTTCAGACGCGACAAGACGTTCGCCACGCTCTCAAAGAGCTAATTTTGGCCAAAGATGTTTTGGGACGTCAATTGCTTCACCAACCGATGTTTGACATGCCGCAAAGCTAAGTCCAAAGCTCAATCTCATGGCCTCTATATGCCTCTATCGATTCCATACCAACCATGGGAAGACATTAGCATGGACTTTGTACTTGGTTTTCCTAGGACTCGCAATGGGAAAGATTCTATATTTGTCGTTGTGGGCCGTTTCTCAAAAATGGCTCATTTTATTCCTTGTAACAAGATAGACGATGCTTCACATGTTGCTAATCTCTTTTGTAGGGAAATATTGCGTCTACATGGTGTGCCAAAGACCATCGTCTCGGACCGCGACGTCAAGTTCTTGAGTTACTTTTGGAAGACCTTATGTGCCAAGCTCGGAATCAAGCTTCTATTCTCCACGGCCTATCATCCACAAACCGATGGTCAAACGGAGGTGACAAACCGCACACTGTCCACCCTTCTTCGCGTGCTAATCAAGAAGAACATCAAGGAGTGGGAGGAGTGCTTACCCATCGCCGAGTACGCCTACAACCGCGCAAGACATTTGACTACCGGCAAGTCCCCCTTCGAGGTTGTCTACGGTTTCAACCCGTTGTCCCCATTGGACATCCTACCTCTACCACTACACGAGTGCATAAACATGGACGCGAGTGACCGAGCCAACCACCTCAAGAAGATGCATGCAGATACAAGGCACACCATTGAGCTCCAAGTACAACGACTCGCAACCAAGCTCAACATCAACAAGAATCACATGATATTCAACATTGGAGATCTTGTATGGCTACACCTTCGCAAGGAACGCTTACCCAACGAACGCAAGTCCAAGCTACTACCACGAGCCGATGGACCATTCAAGGTGCTTGCACGCTACAACAACAACGCATACAAGATCGACATCCCACGTGACAAGTACTCCGTGAGCGACATATTCAACATCAAACATCTCTCCCCGTACCATGGAGATGAGGATTTCGATCTGAGGTCAGATCTTCCCCAAGGGAGGGGAGATGATGCGGAGAATCCCAAGGTCATCCCCATGGACCTACCATCATCTCATCAAGTGCCTAGTGGACCCATGACTCGATCACGTGCAAGAGCCCTTGAAACCGAGGTGACATATCTCCTCTCACAATTCCACCTCGATGCACATGAAGCATGGCTACTACCTCATATGGACACTTTGTGCATACTCAGGTACCATGGAGAAGCTAAGGAGCAAGGACAAGAAGAAGAGGAAGATGGACGAGAAGACGGAGAAGAAGGAGGGCTGAAGGAAAAGTCCCCGCCACCGGACGACCGGCCGGGACCGGACGTCCGGCGCCTGAAGCCTCAGCCGAACCACAGCGAGCGGACGTCCGGTCCAGACTAGAAGACCGGTGCCCCTGCACCCGAAGCAAACGAGCGGATGTCCGGTCCGGACCGGACGACCAGCGCACCAGCACCCGAGCCAACATCAGCGGAAGTCAGGAGCTACCGGACGTCCGGCACCCCCATCAAAGAACGGAACCAGCGGACGACCGGAGGACACCGGACGTCTGGCAGCTCCTGAGACACCGGACGACCGGTCCCCAATGGACGTCCGATCCCTGTCTGCGCACAGTGTTCGGGCCCGAGGCCCATGTACCCCTTCACTTCGCCCCATTTGCACTTAGACTATAAATAGACCCCCCATTCATCCTAGCTAGGCTTAGAAAATGTTTAGCTCATATTTGTGAGAGAGCTTTGCTCATCCACTTGGTTACCTTCTCCTCGGAGATTCGAGCCTCCACCGAAGAAGATCCCCCAAGCGGATTCAAGCCCCCTTTACGGGAAGATCCCCTTGTGGATTCAAGACCTCCTCACGGAGAAGAACCGGTTACCGTGTATGGTCCTTAGTTGTCCGTGGATTCGTATATCGTTCTATGTACTCGAGGATCTAGCCCATGTGTGACTTATTCGTGTCGGTTTAGTGATTTCCTCTTGTGTTGTCCTTCCGTTCTTCCCCGTGTTCTTCGTGTTTTCCCTGGGATCCGCTCCTTTCATGAAAGATCGGGCGATTAGGGTCTCTACCCTACATCACCAAGCTAGGCCCTTCATTTGTAAGCAAAGCAAATGTATCCAATTTAGGCAGCATCATATTCTTATGAACATTAGAATCGTTACCAAGAAACAAAAGTACCTAATAATTCAATTGGCGTGCGCGAGCTCTAGTAATTGGTCCAGCATGTATGACAACAGGGGCTGTGGGTGTAACTATGGTATTGATGTCCTCATCATCATCAATCTAAATTGGTGAAGGATGATCATAACATAATTCTTAATCTTGATTCACCCAAATGATTAATTCTTTATTCCGGAGGCTCATCAAATTATCGGTTTCACTTGATTCATCTTTTCTTTTCTCGGAGTTACAAGCTCTCTCAATTTTCTCGTCATGAAGATCCATCTAATCATTGCAAGTCTTCACCTTGTGTTTTTAACTTGTATTTCATTTCGATTGATCATTCTTTTGTTACCGGAGTTCTTCTTGGAGACTCTACATGATGGTTCATCAAGGATTTAATTCCTTCTCGAAGTGTTCATCGAGATTCTTTTCAAAGAAGCTCAAGTATTCTTCATCTTGCATTTCTAAGTGCAATTCTTTCTACCTTATCTTTTGGGATGGTGATATGCCATTCTTGACAATTTTCTTTCATGTTTCATGATTCAATAGTTGTCAGGAATGAGATATTTAAACCCATCATTTTCTTCCTTAGAGTTATCTTGGTATAGTTTTCACCTAAAGCCTTCCATTGGGAATGTTGCTCCTTGTGGTGATTACCTATGATCCAAGTTTTCTTATCACCTCAGTGCAAGAAGCTTCCTATTCTTTTCTAGCTATCAATCCAATCTATTGTTTCCGTTAGTGGCAGAATTTCACCTCATAATTTTGAGAAGTTTTCCATAAGCCCACTACAAGCTTATTCGTTTCGTTGTTGTTTTTTTCCAACAACTCTATTATAACCTTCTTGGAAGGGTGCTTTCCAAGCTCATTTGTGGCAGAAGTTGGCATTTTCATCTCCATTCTTTTGTTCCAATGATATATCGTCTATTATTTTTTCTGGAGGCATTGTGATGTTGCTCTCTTCTCTCATCATCTCGAATTGTGAGGATTGTGTTCTTTTCATGCTAATCCATTTAACCGGAGTGTTGTGTCATATCTGCAAAAAATTTCATCTTATCAAGTTTCAAATCCCTTTTCAACCGGAGTGCTGCCCGAATTGGTTCTTCCTTGTTCCTCTTTTCTAACGGAGTGTTTTCAACTTCGTTTATCTCCGTTGTATTCTTTTCTTGAAATGGTTTAACAACTCAAGGTTCTTTGGTTTCACTCGTTTGTCAAAGAAGCAACTTAGTTTTACCTGTTATCTTCCTCTTCCGTTTTCCCCTCCGGTGCCATCCTAGATCTCGGGACGAGATCCTCTCATAGTGGTGGAGTGTTGTAAAGCCCCGAGACCGTTGCGCCAGGTGTCTTCTAGTTATTCGCTGTTGTTGCCTTGTCATTTGTTTGCGTGTCATGCATTTCATATCATGTCATCATGTGCATCGCATTTGCATACGTGTTCATCTCGTGCATCCGAGCATTTTCCCCGTTGTCCGTTTTGCAATCCGACATTCCTATGTCCTCCGGCGCCCCCTTTTGCCTCTTTTCGTGTGTGGGTGTTAAACTTTCTCAGAATGGACCGAGATTTGCCAAGCGGCCTTGGTACACTACCAGTAGACCGCCTGTCAAGTTTTATGCCTGGAGTTCGTTTGATACTCCAACGGTTAACCGGGGAACCATAAAGGCCTCATGTGTGTTGCAGCCCAACACCCCTCTAAAGTGGCCCAAAACCCATCCGAACCCCCTCCATCCTCTCAGCCGTTCGATCATGATCGTGTGGCCGAAAACTGCACTCCATTTGGACTCTCCTAGCTCCCTCTACCTATATATATGTGATCCCCTCCGAATTTTTCGCGCAGTCCAAACCCTAGAGCTCTCCTTCCCCGCGCCACCGGACGCGTCCACGCCGCGCCGGACGTGTCCACCGCAGCCTCCACCTCACCTCGGCCAATCGCAGGCCGCCACCTCAGTGTCACCGCCACCTGGACCTATCCCCCACTGCAATGTGCCGCCGCCTCTCTCTCCTCCACCACGGGGCCCACGAAGCCCGGGCATGGCCCGCTTGAGCCCATCCGGCTGCGCCGCCGGCCCGCGCCTGCCGTGTCGCCCGCTCGCCTACCGCCTCCTCCGCCGATGATCGCTGCTGACCACTGCCGGCGACCTCCACCGCGCCGCCTTGTGCGCCTCGCCGCCCCGCTCGTCCACGCGCGCCGTGCCGCCCGCTGCTCCACCGCACGCGCCCCCGCCGTCCTTGCTGCTCCTCCGGGCCTGCACAATGCCTCGACCCCGCCACCGAGCGGCGGCGCCGCCGCTGCGTCCCCGCCGCCGTTCGGCGTCGCCTAGCCGGCAGAGCTGCCCTCCGTCGCTCCTTGTCGCCGTTCCGGCTAGTAGGGCCTCGCCGGAGCCCCGACCACGCCCCACCTCCGTCCGGATACAGCGTCCCGCTTCTCCGGCGACCTCCTCCATGCCAAATCCGGCGGGTTACTCTGGCGAACCTCGAGATCCGCGCCAACCGTAGATCTGTACCGGAGGTTGACCTCGTTTCATCACTAAGTCCTTTTTCTGCAGTATTTTGAGCCCCTGTTCATCGCATCACAACATCATCACCCTTGCTCCGTTTTGCGTCCATGAGATATCAAAATGTTCATCATGATATCCTCTTAGTTTTGTTCCATTGCACCATGCTTTTTTGAGTCCACTTTTATGCCCAAATTGTTGATGCAAGAGTGCTATAAAATGTTAGTTGCTGATTCTTATCAGATTATGAGCATTTGTCATTTTTGCCATGATTATCGTGTGCTGCATATGGGCATGAGCTCTACATGTGTTTTGTTATATGCCATTCCATCTTTACAGGGGTGTATGCCATGTATTTTTGTGATAAATGGGGTGACTAGCACAAGCATGCAAAGTAGCTCTCGTGATGTTGCTGATTTCAGAGACTTAGAATTTCACCAAGTCTTTGTCTGCTGTTATTTTTATGCCATCTATTCATGTTGCTATAGAGAGATCCATGCTTCTTTTGAGTATGTTCAGTAAGGATAATTTTGAGATATGGTTGTGCGCTATCCATCCATGTCCCTGTTTGCATTTATGGAATAACCTAGCATGACCCAATCTTGCTCTACTTTTGCTATAAAATGTTCATGGCAGATTGTTTACATGTTAATCAATTTTGCCAAGGTTGTTGTAGTTGATCCATGCATGCTAGGAGATTGTTCTTGCCATGGTTAGCTTCTTGATCATGTCTTCTTGCTGGTAGTATGCTTATCTTGTCATGCCATTCCTTGTGTTGAGTGCATCGAGCTCGCAAACATGCCTTCATAATTCTGTTTATGCCATGTCCAGTTTTCTGCTAAGTCTTAATGTGTTAACGAAACTTGCTATGTTTACATGGGTGCCAACATATCTTCTGATCCTTTTTGGCTTATGGTCAGTAAGGGCCTTTTGTTATATGCTTTGAGTAGATTCATGCCATGCCTTGTATTGCTATGTTCTATTCCTATAGCATGTTGATACCTTGCTCTAAACATTGCTTCCTGATGTTAATTCCTGACATGTTATTTTCACTAAGTCTGTGATGCTGTTATCTTTTGCACTTTTGCCATGCTTGTTTGAACCTGCTGTCGGCGTTCTGGGATGGGGGTCCCCAGACTTGCCTGCCTGCGGCCTACGACGTGGCTCAAAGGGGGGCCCAGTGCGGCCCATCTTCACCAACACAAACCCAAGACCCTCGTGAGGGGCCAAGCCTCGCGGGGCGGATGACGCGGAGCTTCCTCAGGCGCGGCCTCGTCAGGCTGGCTCACGAGGAGGCGGAGAGATCAAGCCGGGGTACCTCATGAGGTGCCCGTGACGCAAGCCGTGACGACCGGGGGCGCCAGGCGGGTGCCAGCCCGCGCAGTGTCCTCCCTTCCTCTTTGGTGCAAAGGGGGCAAGCGCAGCCGCAGAGTATCGAGGCATCAGGCAAAGGTTGCCATTTCGGTGCAACGAGACCAAGACCAGGAAGACTACGAGATGGAGGTCACCGTGGAGCCCAAGACGGCGTCATCACCAGAGCTTTGCGCAGACGAAGACTACTTTTGTCAGGATAGCTGATACTAGCTGTCCCCCTTCAAATTAGCCCGCCATTGTTGGCTCCCTTCCCGCTCGATATTTGGGAAGAGGACCAGGGCCTCTATAAATAGGACCAGCCACCCACAGAGCTGGAAAAAAAAGAAGAAAAAGAGAGAGCTGGCCGGGGGGTTGGAAGGATAGAGAAGATCAGACGGCCCCTGTCGGCGGGCGTCCTCGCCGTTCCCCGTCACCTGCCGTCAACGCCACCACCGGCCCGGCGGGGGACGAGCAGCAAGCATCGTCCCAGCATCCATCCGTGCGGCAAGACGGCCGCACCGCGACTCCCTCGCTCACCCCAGCTGGTTCTTCGTCCTGCGCGCTCCGCGTGCCCATGGAGGCTCAGGCTGCACTCATCGCAGCGAACGAGCTCCTGCGCTACCGTCCCGTCGACGATGTCTATGAAGAATGGCTCGACCGCGTCGCCAAGCTCGTCCGCGCTGCAGGGGGCTCTCCTGCGCCGTCCGTTCCGCTGCACCGCACCTCGCCCCGCGCAGGCAATGAAGCTCCGGCGGTGCCCCGGCCACCTCCTCCTAAGGAAGGCGCCATGGCTCCAAGGCGCGTGGCCCCTGGGCGGAACCCGCTCCGTCAGGCGCCAGCGCAGCAAGAGCAGAGCTGTCAAGAAGTCCCTCACCCGCAAGAAGCTGCCCGGGCGCTCCCTGCTCCAGCACCTCGCGACCATGCTCCTGCTCCCGCGCGTGAAGACCCCGCGCTTCTCCCAGCTGCTGCGTGTGGGGACATGCAAGACCAAGTTCCCCGTCATCCATGGCCTCCCGTGGCCACAGCAGGCTGCTGCGCCTTCACCGCCGAGCTACGCAACGTCATGTGGCCCGGCAAGTTCAAGCCAGACTTGCCTCCTCGCTACGACGGCACCGCTGACCCTGCAGAGTTCCTCCAGCTTGTACTACGAGCTGGGCATCAAAGCTGCCAACGGAGACGAGAAGGTCATGGCGAACTGGTTCCCCATGGCACTCAAGGACGGGGCCCGCACCTGGCTCCTAAACCTGGCTCCAGGCACAATCTCCTCCTGGGACGAGATGCGCACCCGCTTCATCGCCAACTTCCAAGGCACTCGCGACCGGCCACCCGCAGTGAGTGACATGCGCCGCATCAAGCAACAGCCCGGGGAGACCCTGCAGAAGTACATCCAGCGCTTCAACAACGCGCGCCTCAAGATTCCCAAGGTGACTGAGGAGGCCATCATCTCGGCCTTCTCCGACGGCGTGTGCGACGTCAAGATGAAGGAGGAGCTCGCGATGCATGAAGACCTGTGCACTTCCTTGGAACTATTCAACCTGGCAACCAAGTGCGCCAGGGCCGAGGAAGGGCGTCTCTCCCTCCTCGAGCTGCCTGCCGCAGACCCAGAAGAGAAGAAGCCCAAGGCCAAGGATGTGAAGCGCAAGGGGGCTGCCGTGCTGGCAGCAGAACCAGACACCAAGTGGGGCAGAGATCAGCCCGAACCTTCCAAGGGCAGCCGGTACTGTGTGTACCACGACCTCCACACCCACAACACCAACGAATGTCAAGAGCTCCGAGCCATGTGAGAAGGAAGGATTGGCCGTCGCCCTGACCGCAGTGACCGGGGCTACGGCCGAGGAGGAGGTAGGAACGCAGGACGCTGGGAAGACCGTGGCCCGCGCCAAGGGTGGCGCGATCAACCTCGCGGGGATCGCTGGCAAGACCCGCCTCGCGAGGGAGGCTAGAGAGATCAGCCTCGCGAGGGAGACTGGAGGGATCAGCCTCGCGACGATCGCCCGCAAGGCAACGCAGGCCTCCCACCGCTGCCGCCGCAGCCAAGAAGAAACGAGGACCACCACCAGGACTAGGGGGCTGGGGGCTTCCAGGAGCCGCGTGCGATCGCCTGCATCCTGGGCGGGGCACAAGCCCCAGCCTCTCAGCACATCTTCAAGCAGTTCGCCCGCGATGTGAACGCAGTCCTCCCCAGGCTCGAAGCCACACGCCCTCTCAGGTGGTCGGCGTGCGCCATCACGTTCAGCTCAGCAGATCAGCTCAAGTGTGCGGCTACAGCCGGAGTCCTCCTGATGCTTTGTTCCCCAATCATCAGCAACGTGGTGGTCACCAAGACCCTCATCGATGGTGGGGCAGGGCTCAACGTCCTGTCCATGGAAACATTCAACAACCTCCAAGTGCCCTACAGCCAGCTTCAGCCAACCAAGCCTTTCTCCGGTATCACCGATGGCTCCACGGTCCCGATTGGGCAGGTTCGCCTCCCTGTCACCTTCGGGGCACGCGACAACTACCGCACCGAGCTTATCGACTTCGACGTCGCTCACATTCGCCTGCCGTACAACGCCATCCTTGGGTACCCAGCGCTGGCCAAGTTCATGGCCGTAACTCACCACGGCTACAACGTCCTCAAGATGCCAGGAAGCGGCGGAGTCATCACGGTGCCATGTGAAGAGAAGGACGCGGTGTGTTCCCTGGAACGAGCCTTTCAGTCCGCGTCACCGGAAGACCCGGATCATGGAAGCAGGAGGCCTCCCGAGACCGCCCCTAAGAAGAAGAAGACATCGTCCGGCCCGACCACTCAGGAGGCAGGCCCCTCTGGGCCCGCGCCTGCCCAGGGGGAACCTCCTTCCATTGCTTAGGAAAGCGCGCCCGACGCCCTCCTCAGGCAGGGCTCAGGGGCTCTCCCCTGGAGGGCCACCGACCTAGCTAGGGTCACGAGGGAGGCGCTTGGGCACCACATGGAGGCGTGTTTCGAAGCACGTTTCCCTCAAGAAGGAGCATGGCAAGGAGACCCAGACCCTCTGGAGTTCGTTAGCAAGGCCATTCAGGAGCTACAGGAGTCAAGAGTCATGAAAGGCGGCCGCCGCCTACCAGCACTGGCTCCCCATCCAGGCGAGGATGGTGGGCTGCGCGCCTGCATCGACATACCAGGGCTCAACCGAGTCGCCTCTCTGGAGCGCCTCTGGCCCTCGCGAGTGGGGCGCTGCGGAGGCCCACCCCACAGCTACGTTCGCATGCCTTACGGCTTGCCGAACGCGGCTGACATGTACCAACGCCTCATGAGGGGCATCACGGAGGCACGAGAGGCAGGGCGTTCCGGAGCCCTGGCAGGGATGGAGATGGCCCGTGAGGAGCCTCCAGCGCCTCCGGAGCCTCCTGAGGCCCCTGGGCCTGGGGGCTCGTGAGGATCGGCTCCCGCAGCCCACCGAGCCTGCTACACCAACGCTCCTTCGTCCTCAGCATTATCAGGTGACATCTTTCGAGTTTTGTTTGCAGCTGGGAGCGCCCCCCAGGGCTGCATTATTCCCAGGCCGCGTGGGTCCGTCCCTGCGGCGTGTATCCCTTTTTATTCCATGTTGTTAGCTTACCTTGTTGGGGGCGCCCCTCGGGCTGCATGATCCCCAAGCCGCTTGGGCCAGGCCCAGCGGCATGTATCCCGTTTGCGTTTATTTCCGATTATGCGTTAGACCCACCATGCTTGATTATTTGATACCGGTCCACGGCACCTCTTCTTCTCCATGCCGACCACTTGCACGTTAAAGGGGGGGTACTTGAGCATCGCGACTCAGGGCTCTTACTGGCTCTCCAGCCCTCACCCTCTGGCCTTGTCCATGGCATCGCGACCTAGCATACCAGCGACGGCTGAGACCAGCTCGAGGGCCGGTGACCCGAGGACGTAGAGTGCCGACATCTAACCAATTTGCAGGGACACATCACAAGATAAGGCCCAGTGCCAGGCGCAACCCGCCTACAGGTAGGGCCCCGTGAATCCCGCGCTGGCTCACGGGTGCCCAGATACACCTCGCCAGGCCCTACCGTGCCAGCCACGTGTCAGGGCGGGGCTGTACACGCCCCGGGGGCTCCTCCCGGAGGGGGCTCCCTCCCTCGTACCAGTGGAAGCACCATGCTCCGTGCTGGCTGACGACACTGCCGAGGAGCGGCTATGCCCGTACACATACGGTAGCGTTATGCTTCGCGCTGGTGATAAATAACTGAGGGTGGCCCCCGGGCCGCACCAATCTCAGGGAGCCCAGAGCTCAGTGTCTAGCCTCATCGTAACGCCTCCCCTCGAGAGTGCCGCGCGAGGGGGCTGGGCACGGGGGCTGCGCCTGGGTCACACCCAGACGCACGCCGCCCAGCCAGGTCCCCCCGGGCCTGGTTCGTCGCGCGTCTCTCCCTGAGCCGAGCCAAGGTACGCAGGCCGTTTGAGCGTCACGGGGGACTCCTGAGCATCGCGACTCAGGAGCCTAACTGGTCACGTAGCCCCTCACTCCGTGGCCCCGTCCTGGTTTCCGGTCGGGACCAACGCTGGGTGAGGTACGCGCGCGGCCGGGCTCTGCAGACGTAGAACGGTAGATCCACCCGCATCACGCCTCCCTACTTGCTGTTCGTGTGTCAAGGGGGACTCCTGAGCATCGCGACTCACGAGCCTAACTGGTCACGTAGCCCGTCACTCCGTGGCCCCGTCCTGGTTTCCGGTCGGGACCAATGCTAGGTGAGGTACGCACGCAGCCGGGCTCTGCAGACGTAGAACGGTAGATCCACCCGCATCACACCACCCTACTTGTTGTTCGTGCGCCAAAGGGGACTCCTGAGCATCGTGACTCAAGAGCCTAACTTGTCACGTGGCCCCTCACTCCTGGGCCCCGTCCTGGTTTCCGGTCGGGACCAACGTTGTGTGAGGCATGCGCGGGGCCAGGCTCTGCCGGCGTAGAACATAAGCAAGTAGGAAGGAAAGGCACAAATTTCAAGAAGTTCAAAAGCAAATATTACAGTCCACACTGTTATCTCGATGCCAAACGCAAGTTTAACGCCTCCCCGAGGCATGATACATGTGCAGGAATTAAAGGCAGGACAGGAGCCGCGACGGAGTCACTTATCGGTGATGGAGCGGCGCAGATTGAGTACGCCTCACGGAGCGGTGGGGTCGGCAGCGCCTTGCTTCGGCTTGGTGCTGAAGGCCCGAAACTTCCCCAACAGGGCCTCTACGCGACCCTTCACGGCCTCGTGTCACACCCTGATTTTCAAGCCACTACACTAAAGCTAACAATCATGATAAAATGTGGTTTGACAAAAACTTTTGAGTGTTTTGGACCTTGCCTTGATTGGTTTTTGTCTGCTGTTTGCAAGTGCTCTAAAAATCAAATAAATCCTCCAACTCCTATACTTCATCTCCTTGCTCCAAACTCTTGAACCAATAATCATGCCATGTGTATAGGACATAAAAATAATTTCTTACAAAAATAATTTGGCCAAATAGTATTTTTAAAAAAATTAGTTTTTCAAAAACCCCTGAATTGAGGTTTGCACTTCAAGTACTTAATTAAGGGAAGTAAAAATCTTTCCAAAAATATTTTTGACTCCTATTAGATATAGGATACCCAGAAACCACAAAAAGATAATTTTAAAAGTTATTTTTCTATTTTATTTAAAGTCTTTTTCTTAAGGCCAGAAATGGTCTTAAATAGGTTAAAATTATTTAAAAGCTTTAAAAATATTTGAGAAAAATTAGGGAGACTCAATGGACATATATTTTCCATATATATGAGTTTCAACTTATGGTCATGATCAAAATATTGGACAAAACCCTCCAGAACCATTTCAGCTCATTTCAAATATTTGAAATATTTCTATAAGAAATATTTTCAAATAAATCTAGTGATAGAGGCGGGGTGTCCCGATCTTTCGATGAGATGATAACTATCGATTTGGTGGAGACGACTTTGACGATCCGACTACAAACGTGCACGACGTTGCGCCTTAGCAATCGCTAAACCAACTCCGAGAGGTTATTGACCACGCCGGAGCACAGTCAACCTGACCACGAAGGTCTATTCCTGCAAGCAATCGAAGAACAAGCAAGAATATGATAAAAGCAATCTGAATATTGCGAGTATATATGAAGTATTGATAAAGGTGGAGATCCGTAAGCGGTCTTGGTCTGGTCGTTGGACACAAACGAAGTACACGAAGTTGCAATGGCTAACTTTTAACTAAACAAATCCCAAGGAAAAGCTACTAGATGGATCTACTTATATAGGAGCAAGGGGTGGCGGCCAAGGAGGTGGGAGGACGTCCCAAGGCAGCCTAAAACTAAATCTAGGTCGTACAAGGCCAATGGGCCCAAGTGGAGGTGATGTAACACCTTTGGACTTGTAGTTTGACTCGGATTCTGCTACAGCATCAGATTGTTTCGTCCACAACTCAACGCTCCGGACGAATTTGAAGGTGATTCCAATTGGGTTGGAAAGTGCACGAAATCTAGTTTCCAACAAAAAAAAGAATCACCCAATTCGGAGTCCGTATGAAAAACTTGTGTGCGTTTTGAGTTAGGTATGTCTGTGCAGTCCGAATCTGAATCCAGAACGTGAGAGACTTGGACTCTATCTTCTCTTGGGCCAAAAGTGACGTGAGAGAACTTTTTGGACAGCAAATAAACATCTCTTTCTTCCTTATCTTCATATGTGGATTGTACAAATGTCCCATACACCTGCAATTAGACAAAACACAAAAGTGTGTGAAGTATTTTTGTTCTGGATAACATAAATAGATTATTGAATAGTTTGCACTAGAAATCACCTGACAAATATGCATATATGCAATATTTTTGGTCATATCCAAGGTAGTCATGTCCTCATCATCCTCCCCTTCTTGAAAATAAAGCCGTCCTCGGCGTTGCTTAATCTGAAATGTGGCTAACAAAAGAGACAAGGTGTACATGTTGTATATGTATATGTCATCCATTTTTACTTCCCTTGATTTTTGCATATATGACACATGAATAGATGAGTAACTTGCATAGTTCATAAAATCTAAAGCCAAAAAATTAGCACAAGAAGTAGAAGGCATGAAAATATTGCCACTCAGTTTGCACATATAAGTGAAGCTCTTATTCATTTCAAAAGATTGACAATGTTCATCATTAAACCATTCCAACATTGGTGAATAAACCTTACTTGCATCAAATTTACATGCTACAACATGCTTAAATAAGCAAACATGCAATAAGTCATTCAACACAGAATCATCACCAAGATTAGAGGTCATATCAAAATGATTAAACATTGGTTCTTTTGCATCAATAGTTAATTCAATGGGTGCACTCAAAATTGTTGGTATTTCAGTTGTTTGATCACATGGCAAAGTCAAATTATCAACGTAGTCCTCTAAAATAGGTGGTGTGATCAAATTAGTGGGTAGCTCATCAGATGGTGCATTCAAATTGACAAGGCATTCATCATTCTCATGTAGAGATGGAAGATAAGTACCTTTGTCATTACCTCTTATGATCAACTCAGATGATGTAGCCACTCTCGGGGGCGATGTGTCACATGGTGGAGGTGATGTAGTCCTGACAACAATGGATGTGGTTGTCATAGTATGCCTAGTAGTTGAAGGAACAATCATATCAACTCTTGGAATGTGCACCGTGCGCTTGTTCTCCTCGTGGCCAACACGTCGTTTTATTTCCTGTTCAGCTTTGCAAGCAAGATGAAACAAATGGTCCATAGGATAACACTCTTCATGAATTAGTATCTCTTGAATATCACGGTTTAATCCTCCCCAAAATCTATCCATAAAATCATCTTCACTTTCTTCTAAAGAGGAATGCAACAAGGTAGTTTGTAAATCATCATAATATTTTGTTACAGTTTCACTACCTTGTTTTAAGTGTTGCAACTTCTTAATCATGTCACGAGTATAATAAGCAGGGACGAAAGTATGTCGCATGGCAAGTTTCAAATCATCCCAAGTAGTAGGTATATAATCAGGGTGTAACCGACAATATTCACTCCACCAAACCAAAGCATAACCAGTGAAAGAACCAACCGCAACCTTAACCTTTTGATGTTCATCGAAATTATGGGAAGCAAATATATTTTTTATGTCGAACTCCCATTCAATATATAAAGCAGGTTTAAAACGGCCATTAAATGGTGGTATAGATACATTAACCTGATCATGTGCATTTGGATGTTTGTGCACCTCTCGTGACGGTTGTGGTATTTGCAAAGGTGGTGGCACGTCTCCCGCGATCGACAAAGCCCATGAATTGACTCTGGATCCTGTCATGATTAGTAGAACAAGAAACAAAACCCAAAAATAATGTTCCTATAACTACTAGGATGTGGTGGTAAAACGCTCACAGTAAAGCAAATATCAATGTCTTACAAGTTCTTACCATGCAGCAGGCGGTGATCGGCAACCAGCGGTGTCAAGTAACTCCGAATATTGAGTAAAGCGATTGCCAGGGGAGCGTACGTATACACAGTGTAGAAATATGTGGAGCTGGGTTGGCTATATATGGTAGCAAAAGATTAGCAATAATCAATTCAAAGATGCAATGTTGAATAAACGCTCAACGACGGTACTGTGCTGGTCCTAGGCTAGACCGGACTAGAGACGCGAGCCTAGAACACTAATGAGGTCACGGCGTAGCACAACTAGCATCAATGAAGGATACTAAGTAGCTCTTGACAGCAAGATATAAGTGAAGATCACAACAGCAGTGAAGATAATGAGGTGAAACAACAGCCAAGCAGGATATATCAACAACTTTGTCTCCAACTTTCCTCTGAAAAAGTTTGTGCCGATTTTTTTTCTTCTCTCTTTTTTTCCTCACACTTTTTTTTCTTTCTCTCCTTTTTTTTTCTCTGACTTTTTTTTCCTTTTTTTTTCTCTCGTTTTTTTTCTCTCTTTTTTTTCTCCCTCTTTCCAAAACAAACTAGATAAGATGCAGATTGGATCAAGTGAAGATGTGAACGATCTCAACTATTATTATGACAATGAATGGTGCGTAGCACGTGGTGAAAATTAATGGATGGGATGGTGGACAGCGAAAGGGATAATGATGCAGCGGCGGCGTGACTAATGTGAACAGAACTCGAAACTCTAAAAGAACTAGACACTAAGACCAGCAACTAACACGACGATGCAACCGATAATTCAACTATGCAAGCAATGAATAGAAAATTGCAAAGGCTCAGACTGGCTTGGACCAAGGATGAATAGATCTAACTCTTTTTTGTGGCTTTTTCTTGGACAATAGGTAAGAAAATAAATCTAATCTAGGAAAACTGGAAATTCTCACCGAGCAACCTGAAAACTGATACCACTTGATAGAGGCGGGGTGTCCCGATCTTTCGATGAGATGATAACTATCGATTTGGTGGAGACGACTTTGACGATCCGACTACAAACGTGCACGACGTTGCGCCTTAGCAATCGCTAAACCAACTCCGAGAGGTTATTGACCACGCCGGAGCACAGTCAACCTGACCACGAAGGTCTATTCCTGCAAGCAATCGAAGAACAAGCAAGAATATGATAAAAGCAATCTGAATATTGCGAGTATATATGAAGTATTGATAAAGGTGGAGATCCGTAAGCGGTCTTGGTCTGGTCGTTGGACACAAACGAAGTACACGAAGTTGCAATGGCTAACTTTTAACTAAACAAATCCCAAGGAAAAGCTACTAGATGGATCTACTTATATAGGAGCAAGGGGTGGCGGCCAAGGAGGTGGGAGGACGTCCCAAGGCAGCCTAAAACTAAATCTAGGTCGTACAAGGCCAATGGGCCCAAGTGGAGGTGATGTAACACCTTTGGACTTGTAGTTTGACTCGGATTCTGCTACAGCATCAGATTGTTTCGTCCACAACTCAACGCTCCGGACGAATTTGAAGGTGATTCCAATTGGGTTGGAAAGTGCACGAAATCTAGTTTCCAACAAAAAAAAGAATCACCCAATTCGGAGTCCGTATGAAAAACTTGTGTGCGTTTTGAGTTAGGTATGTCTGTGCAGTCCGAATCTGAATCCAGAACGTGAGAGACTTGGACTCTATCTTCTCTTGGGCCAAAAGTGACGTGAGAGAACTTTTTGGACAGCAAATAAACATCTCTTTCTTCCTTATCTTCATATGTGGATTGTACAAATGTCCCATACACCTGCAATTAGACAAAACACAAAAGTGTGTGAAGTATTTTTGTTCTGGATAACATAAATAGATTATTGAATAGTTTGCACTAGAAATCACCTGACAAATATGCATATATGCAATATTTTTGGTCATATCCAAGGTAGTCATGTCCTCATCATCTAGGAAAATTCTAGCATGTCACATATGACATTTTTTATGATCTTGCCAAGTACCATGTCATGGAGAACAGTATAACCCCATGAAAACCTCTCAAAACCACTTCTGTCCTTTTCAAGTTTGAACAGCTTTGCACTGTCAAACATGTCCAAATGCTCTCAAACTTGGTGCACATTCTCAAATGGTGTAATAATGGATCTAGACCAAATGGCACAAGTTCGAGAGAATTTTATCTTGATCAAAGTACCCCAAAACCCTTTCTGTCCAGAACCAAATTTGAACAACTCTACATTGCCAAGTGTGTCCTTTTGATCTGAATTTTTGTGGACATGTTCAAATCCTCAAATGATGACACTAAACCAAGTGGTGCACCAAGGAGAATAGTTTTGGATGACTAAATCTTGAAAAACCCATTTCTGTCGATTTCTAGGGTTTACAAAAGTTGCACTGGCAACTTTGCCCAAATGAGCTCAAAATTGGTGGAAGGCCCTAATTATATGAGAAATTTCACCCTGTGGAGTCTCATGGCAAATGGAAATCATCTGCTTGCCCAAACCACCATCAAACACCTTTTGGCAGAAATTTAAAATGCATGTTTTGGCCATTTCCATTAATCTCCATGAGCTAAGCTTTCTCCCACGGCATCATCTGGTCCTCCACTAACCCCTTCATCTTTCCCTGCCCAAGGAGCCATGATGATTGGTGGTGAAAAGCTCTTTTTCCCTCTCTGGACAGCACCATTTCTCTCTCTCAACCTCCCTCCTCACTCCAGTGGATCCCCGGGGCATCCAATGCCATTGTCACATTGTTTACTCCCACCTGCAGCTTCCAGACACAAGTGGGCGCGTGAGGACGCGAGAAAAAGCCGCGGGTGCCGGCCATTTGCGCGCTCTGGAGCATGTCAGCGTGCTCCCGACCGTTGACGCTGCACTCCCCCACCACCTCGAGCCTTACCCACGCGCCAGAAGGACCACCTCGGCGTCCGCAACACGGCAAGCTGCCGGCCCCCTCCTTCCTCTCTCCCCCCTGCCCGTCCCACACATGGACAGAGCGCCGCCTAGCTCCGCCACTCTCTGCTCAAGCATGGGTCCCGCCCTCGAGCTCACCCCGCTCCTCCTCTCTCTTCCTGGCGCCCTGCTCAATGCCCACGAGGGCCGCAGACAGCCCCGAACCGCTTCTCGTGGCCACCATGGCCATTTCCGCGGATGCCCGTAGGCCACGTCCACGGTGAGCCATGGCCTCGCCATTTAAGGGCCCCCGAGGCCTCCCTCTGGATGCCCTTCGCTCTCTCTCCCTCCCAGCGACCGCCTGGACCAAGCCAACTCCCTCCTCGTGCCCTCCATCCACCACCATGGCCAGAGCCTTTCCGTCGGCCTCCGCTTAAATTCGCGCCCACCACTCCTCCTCCTCCCCTCTATACCACACCAGAGCACTTCCACCATCACCGCGGGCCCCTCCCGCGCTTCTCCCTCTCCTCTCCATGGCCATGCCGTCGAGTTCCATCACCACCGTCGGCCTTGCCCGCCGCGGCCGAGGATGCGCTCGCGTCTGGCCACCCTTGCGGTTTTGGCGCACCTCGGAGGATGCGGCACACTCTCCTGAGCATGCCGGTACGCCGGGCGTCGCCGGAGGTGGCCGGTACCACCGGGGAGATCACCGGTGCCCGCTCGGCCTCGCCTCCCCTACCTCTGCCTGTTCGAGCGGGAGGAAGGCGAAGGCCTGAGTGCTGGGCCCCGCGCGTCGGTGACCCAGCGGGTGGGCCCCGACCGTTTAAGTGGAAACGGCTTCGGCCGGATCCGCCTCCCCTGCGTGAAGGCGTACTCCCGCGAAGCCGCCTTCGACATCACCACCTCTGCCCACGCAGCCGTGGCACTGGGCCGGCCCACGGTCTATCTGTCGCCTTGTGCGCATGATAAGGTTAAAGCCTTATTCCCTTTTTCCTTTTCAAGTCAACTTCAAAAATCCATAAATAATTCATGAGAGCTCCAAATCCAATGATTCAAATTTCTAGTAGTTTCTAATTCATGCCCTATATCATGGTGCTATTTTAACATTTTTCCAGAAGTATTTCTTTCACAAATAATTATCAAATACCATTTTTCCATTTCTGTCATAAACTTTAGAAAATCATAGAGGGCTCAAATTTGATCCAAATGCCATGATTCAAGATCCTAGATACTTCTAAGTTCATAACTTAGTTTTTCAACATTTTTCCTAATACTTTCTGTGCCACACAAGATAATGAGTCATTTCTTCATATTTGTCAACTTTGCAAATTCATAGGAAAACCATTTCAACTCCAAATCCAGTAAAACCAATTCCTAGATGCTTCTAAAATCATCCTTTGTTAAATGGGTGCCTTTGCTCATTTTTCAAAAATATGTTTATGTACACTTCTTGCAAATCCATAAACCCCTTGATTCCATCATATCAAAATGTTTAGAAATATCCACGGACCCAATTCCAATGAAACCACTCTGGTTATTTTTCATATAACCTGAGATGTTCTAGAAAAGTCAAATCAATATTTTTAGAGCACTTTTATTTTCTACCTTGTTGTGTTGCTTATTGTGGTTGCTTTCGACGATAGTTGATGAAGTAGATGAAATGCTCGGAGTTGGACCACAGATATTTGAAGACCTCGAAGACTTTGTTAAAATAGGCAAGCAACCCTTTGACCATGTCTATGAAACCCTTTTTATGCATGTCATATAGCACTTTATTAGTTTTGCTTCAGAATCATGATGAGATGGTAACCACTTTGGTAGGTTGCCTTCGTTACTTCCTCGTTGATACCTGCATTATGCATGACCCTACCTTCTTATGAGGGTTATGCCGGTGGGAGTAGATAGGATGCTAAAGTAGTTGCTACGCAAAAAGGGACGGGAATATGCATGGTGATGGAGACAAAGTATTTTGAAAGGACTTTTCGAAAACCCCGTCGGGTGCCACTTATGCCCGAGGGAGATAATGAGATGGGTAACCACTTGATGACGAAGTGGTGTACCGAGGCAAGTGTGTGTGTGTTGCTTTCAAAAACGAATTGGTTTAAGTTGCGACCGTCATTCCAACCTTACATGCGCAACCATTCTAGCCTTATATGGGAAAGGGCATTATTGATTACCTAGGCCGATACTAGCTTTGAGCCCGCATTACTAGTGACGGGGGAGAGTTGGTGCTCTCTCTCGGGATGGGGTCGTGCCAGGTAGGGCGGCCAAGAACATTTTTATGGGGCACCGGACACACCGTTGGTACCCCGTGCCAGTGGTATGTGATGAATATAGGAGCGAGGCTCCACAATTTTAAGTTGTGAAATGTTGGGCACGGGGGTTACTACCAATCGAGTGGACTCCATGTTAGTGTCGTCTAGGGAAAGATAGTGATCGGGTGCTTACCCCGGGTACTTCAGGTACCGCGGGTCGTGGATGACACAGAAGTTCCCCGGATCTTGTGGGTAAAGTGTGCAACCTCTGCAGAGTGTAAAACTATTCGAATAGCCGTGTCCACGGTCAAGGACAGTTGGGTAACCGCTCTTGGGCTACGTCCACTTGTTTTCAACAAGTGTGTAAGTGGGAAGAACTACTTGGGTCAAGTCAAAGGACTTGACATGATTGAGTTGGGTTGATGCCCACTCTATTTATGTTGATATCTGTAACCTGTCCTCATGAATTCTCCTGATGCATGTCTTACAAGTTGTTGAACATGTCATTGCACTCAAAACTAGCTTTCCGCAAAAATTTACCTATATCATGCATTGTTGTATCTTGAACCAAAACATGGGTTGCTTGCGAGTACATTCAAAGTACTCATTGGCTTGCCACTGGTTATTTTATTGGCCAGGCATGAAAGAACAGGATATGATGAAGAATACTTCGTGACGAACATGCGAGCTAGGACGCTTCCCAGTCAGAATGCCTGTAGGGTTAAGGCAGTTGGCATGGATCCAAGTTATCAACAAAGATTTCCGCTGCGATGTTATACTCAAGACTCGGCCATAATGGTCCTACTTGTGCAATACGGTATGTATGGATGTCAGACTCTCGTTATTCAGCTTCTGTGTGTTCAGTGAGCATTGATCTCTGGGATCACTGTACACGTGCATTCAGTGATCACGACTTATGAGTCGGGGTCCCCACACCTTGGCAGCGGCAGCGGCACGCTCGCCGCTCACTGGCTCTAGCAGGCTGTCGAGGTCGACACCGGGATCGCGAAGGTAGATGTGGGTGAGGACCCGCGTCATTGTTGCAGAAGACAGGACACGCGCCTCGGCCTCGGCCGCAGGGCCAAGGCCAAGGGCGACATCTTCTAGAGCGTGAACCAGAAAGGGGAGCAAAGGCGATAGGGGAGAGACACGCGAGGACCTCGCCGAGCAACCTCGCGCCTGCCGATGCACAGACCCGGCGACACACCAGAGAGCGGCCCCTGATCCTTGAGATAAGTCATCACCCGGAAGCACCAGCTGCCGTGGCACCATCCCCGCACCTAATGCTATCCCGTGTTAGCGACGCCGCTCTCCTTTCTCACCAAACGACGGCTGCTTGGGCGCCAAAGGGGATCTCCTGAGCATCGCGACTCAGGGGCTCTTACCGGACTCCGGGTCGCTCACCTCCTGGCCTTGACCACGACATCGCGACCTGGCATACCAGCGACGACTGAAGCCGCCTTGGTACTGGGACCTGTCGGCGCAGAGCACCGAGCCCTCGTGAGGTTCGAAAGGGAGGACTGAGCTAAGACGGAATGAGCAACTCGCGCACTTCTACGACAAAGGTTATATTAACAAAACTGGATCACAGGCACCTTACAAGCCCCCACGGGACGCGTTTTTGATTCCTCGCAGGGAACAGATCCTAAAGGGACACAAACTACGCACGACCCTACAAAGGACGCCATCATCAACAGTGGGCCGTCAAGCACCGATGCCAACCCCATCCAGATCAGAGTCAGCGGCGGCCTGACGAGCCCGCCCTACTCCAGGAGCGGCGCCGGCTCGGGGGCTCGTAGCTGTCGTCGCTCGTCTCTGGAGTCGCGAAGAGCTCGCCGGAGTCGCTGGAGCCTCCGACGCTTCCACTGCCTGAGGAGCCGCCAAGGGAGCGGTTGGCGGGCCCAGTCCTCGTCGCGGCAGGGTCCTGGCCACCTTCCCCGGGGCAACACTCTAGCCGGCGCCCGCTCGCATCGAAGACCTTGAAGAGCATCACTGAAGCACCGTCGTAATCCAAGTGGACCGCGAAGACGCCCCTTACCCTGCAAACCCGGGCGATCTCTCTCCAGCCCCGAGTCATCAAGACCTCGCCCGGGGCAACGACCGCGACCTCTGCCTCGGTCGCGAGGGTGCTGCAACCGGCATGCTGCAGCCAGAGCTCCAGGGGCTCCCCCTGCGGGACGATGGAGGCGAAGAAGGGAGGAAGGCGGATCCAAGACTGAAGAGGAATGGCGACGTGGAGCATGAACTCTCGGGAGGAGCCCTCGGTGTGGACCCCAGGGGGGACGACCCACACCTTCGTGACCCGTCGGCGCCGACGGCGGCACCGCCCATGGCAGTCAGCATCAGCTCCTTCGGGGCCCTTGACGTGGGCGTACAATGGCAGCGGGAACCCCGGCGGCACCCGCTCGCACCAAGGCCTTGACACCACCTGAAGGGCCCCCCTCATCCGAGCCACGGGGGGCGAGCCGTTTCTTCGGCGGGAGTGGGTCTGGTTCCCCTCTGGGAGCCTTTCCCTTCTTTGCCGTCGAGAACCGGCGGATCGGAGCCATCGCAGCAAGACGGAGCAAGGATCGGGAAGAAGGGGAAGCAAGGAGGGATGGACTGGAAGGGCGCGCGTTGTTCCGTACTTATGGCCGGCGAAGGCCAACCGCCTGCCTCCACGGTTGCAGGTAATCACGACCCACTTTGCATGGAGGGACTTGTCCAATCCGTGCAGTTGCCGAGGCGCCATGGGGAAGTGGAGCCGCCCACGTCCAATCAACCGCCACGCGGCGCCCAAGGCCGCAGGCTGTTAGGGCCCGCGGCGCTTCGCTCTTGCCCTTCCGCCTCCCTGCACGGACAAGTCCGAGCGCGCCTTGGGCCCGGGGGCTACTGTCGGCGTTCTGGGAACGGGGGTCCCCAGACTTGCCTGCCTGCGGCCTGTGGTGTGGCTCAAAGGGCGGCCAGCGCGGCCCATCTTCACCAACAAAAACCCAAGACCCTTGCGAGGGGCCAAGCCTCGCGGGGCGGACGACGCGGAGCTTCCTCAGGCACGGCCTCGTCAGGATGGCTCACGAGGAGGCGGAGAGATCAAGGCGGGGTACCTCACGAGGTGCCCGTGACGCAAGCCATGACGACCGGGGGCGCCAGGCGGGTGCCAGCCCGCGCAGTGTCCTCCCTTCCTCTTTGGTGCAAAGGGGGCAAGCGCAGCCGCGGAGTACCGAGGCATCAAGCAAAGGTTGCCATTTTGGTGCAACGAGACCAAGACCAGGAAGACTACGAGACGGAGGTCACCGTGGAGTCCAAGACGGCGTCATCACCAGAGCTTTGCGCAGGCGAAGACTACTTTTGTCAGGATAGCTGATACTAGCTGCCCCCTTCAAATTAGCCCGCCATTGTTGGCTCCCTTCCCGCTCGATATTTGGGAAGAGGACCAGGGCCTCTATAAATAGGACCAGCCACCCACAGAGCTAGAAAAAAAAGGAAGAAAAAGAGAGAGGTGGCTGGGGGGTTGGAAGGATAGAGAAGATCAGAAAGAGAGGGAGAGAAAGGTGACTGAGCTCCTCCCAGCAGTTCATCGCCCCAGCCAAGAACAGACCCTCGCGAGCCTGTTCTTCCTTGTATTGGTCATCATCATCAGCCCAAGAGGCAATCCACCACACCACACACTAGAGTAGGGTATTACACCACAACGGTCGCCTGAACCAGTATAAACTCTGCGTCTCTTGTGTTGTTCTTTCCATAGTTTAGATCCTAGCAAGGCGGAGGGGTGCAGGTAGGTAGGAGGCGAAATCTCCGTGCGCACCCCAGTGTTCGAACCTCAAGGGTCTGCCGGAACCCGAAATCCGACACCTGCTCTTGTGTGTTTTAGCCGTAGCTCAGTGTTCATCTTTTGTCAAGCATCTTGAGTAGATCACTGCCGTGTGCTTTGTTGTTATGTTGGAGTGCAATAGCTTAGTTTCTTGTTGCGTTCTAGATGGCATCATGCTGTTAATCGCAGATTTGTGCCATTCTTGTTTTGCTTGCCATTTGCAAACCGTGCATCCGATTCCGGTGATCTTTATATCGATTTCGACTGAAATCAACTCATCTTTCCAGTGGTGCACTTGGGTTTGCCAATTTGAGGCCTGTTTCAATATTTTCCTTCCGGAGCACATGATGAGGACATCAATACAATTGTTACACCCACAGCCCCTGCTGCTATACATACTGGACCAATTACTAGAGCTCGTGCACGCCAACTAAATTACCAGGTACTTTCGTTTCTTGGTAATGATTCTAATGTTCATGAGAATATGATGCTGCCTAAATTGGATACATTTGTTTTGCTTACAAATGAAGGGCCTAGCTTGGAGAAGGATGAACATTGGAGCAAGAACAAGCATGGAGATGATGGCATGCGCAAGGGGAACAAGAACGGAGTTACAAGTGATGATTTCAGGACTTTGAAGCCACCATAATGGGTGCATGAAGCCTTGGACGAAATATACAAGATGCCACTTTATAAATTTCGTCCCGAGGCTATTTTAGGTGCTGCGTCACCTTATTATTGGGCCAGGCCCATGTAATTTCGAAATACATAAGTATAGGCTATTTTTAGAGTCCGTATGTGTGGGGAAACAAGAGATAGGGTTGATTTCGGACCCCTCCACCAAGGGCCACGAAATTCCCCCCTCTTCCTCCATATATACAGCCCTTAGGGCATCGTTTAGACTTTGGGTTTTGTTTAGATTAAAAGTTCGCCATAGCTGCAACTTCGCGTACTTCGTTTGTGTTCAACGACCAGACAAAGGCGTCACAGAACCCCACCTTGATCAATAAAGCTTTCATCTTATATTCGCAATATCCAGATTGCAATCTTAGTTTCTTGCTTGTTCTTCGTTTGCTCGCAGGAAACAGACCCTCGTGGTCAGGTTGATCGTGCTCCGGCGTGGTCAATAACCTCTCGGAGTTGGTTTAGCGATTGCTAAGGCGCGACGTCCTCGCACGTTCGTAGTCGGATCGTCAAAGTCGACTTCCACCAAAGCGAAATCCACCATCTCATCGAAAGACGGGACACCTTTGCCTCTATCAAGTGGTATCAGATTTCCAGGTTGCTCGGTGAGATTTTACAGTTTTTCGTAGTTTAGATCGAGTCTGTTCTTCATACCTACAGTCCACGAAAAAGCCACAAAAAAAATTAGGGTTAGTTCATCATATCCGAACCAATCTGAGCCTTTGCATAATCTTTTTAGGGTTTTGCTTTGTTGAATTTGCGGTTGCATCGTCGCGTCTAGTTGCTGGTCTTAGAGTCTAGTCTTTTAGAGTTTCGAGTTCTGGTCATAAGTTGTCACGCCGCCGCCGCACCATCATCATCGCCCCTGCCATCTACCACCACCGCTTATCCGCCACCGCTTCGAATCCGTATCCATATACCACCACCAATCCGTGTCCATATACCACCACCGATTCATATCCATATCCATATACTACCACCGCTACCACCACCGCTGCCATATACCACCACCATATATCCACCACCAATCCGAGTTCCTTGCTTATTAGGTTTGTTTTCGAGATCCATCTAGTTTCCGATTCGTGTTTCCTTGCCGGAGTAGGTTTCGGAAAAAAAAAAAAAAAGAGTCGGGTAGCCACGCTTCCTTTAGGCCCAAAAATTTTCGAAAACGCATTTTTCAAAAAAATTTCTGGCTATCCTATTTTTAGGTGTTTCTGAGTGTTTTGAGACAGGTGCCATTATAGGAAGTTTTTTTTTGACCCGTTTCCAGTTTTTGGGTCCGGGCAGTCAAAAAAAAAAATAAAAAAATTGGTCGAAAAAATTTCGTGCCCATCCTGTCAGTTTGAGCTCAGAAGAGTTTTGAGACACTCGCCATTATAGTGATTTTTCGCAAAAAAAAAAAAGAGCGCAAAAAAAAACAGCGCAAAAAAAAAAAGAGCGAAAAAAAAATTTTCAGTGTGTGCTTTCCCTTGTTTACGTGCCGCGCCGTGATTTTGTTGGTGTTCTAGGCTCGCGTCTCTAGCACAGTCTAGCCTAGGACCAGCACAGTACCGTCGTTGAGCGTTTATTCAACTTTGCATCTCTGAATTGATTATTGCTGACCCTTTTTGCTACCATACTATAAGCCTTCCCAGCTCCACATACATCTACGTCGTGTGTTTGACTCTCCCTGGTAATCGCTCTATCCAAGCTTTGAGAGTTTTTGACTACAACGGTTGCCGATCACCGCCTGCTGCTGGGTAAGAACTGGTAAGAATTTGAGATTTGCTTGACGGATTTGTGATACACCACCACCACTTCTTAGTAGTCTGTAGGATCATATTCTTGTGTGTTTCTATTGCTGCTAACCATGCCAGGATCACAAGCCGACGAGATTGACTGGGAGAATTTATCGAACAAGGAGCTTCATGATAAGTTTCAGCAAATGATGACTGAACAGGTGCAAGATGTGCTGAACAATTTTGAAGAGGCCATGGAGAAGGTCACTGGCCTTGAGAAGACGTTCGAAACAAAGCTCGATAACAAGTTTAATGAATTGCTCGCGCGTCTTCCACCACCACCACCCGCTGTACCTAACGCACCTCTCCAACAACAACAACAACGACTACCTCCACGTCGCGAAGCAGACCTCCGCCGAGAAAGCCGTGTTCCTCTTGCGTTTGGCCAAACTGTTGGTGCTGCTGTTGATACTTCTGTGGCTCCTGCTGCTGATGCGGAGGAGGATGATTATGTGGGAGATTATGAGGATGAGGTTGATCAAAATCAACACTACGTGCAGCCACCTGTACCACCACCAGCAGGTCGACCTCAGGTATATATTCGTAATGGTAGGCCTGCACCACCACCTCAGGTACGAGATGATGTCCATATTCCTAAACTGAAATTGAATATTCCACCATTTGAGAGTAGATATGTTCCTGATATATATCTTACTTGGGAGTTAGAAACTGAACAACGATTTACATGTTTACAATATCCTGAGGAGAGACGAGTTGCTGCTGCCGTTTGTGCTTTCACTAGTTTTGCATGTGTATGGTGGTCTGAACATTGTAGATTATATCCTATTCCAACTACTTGGGCTGCTTTGAAAACTGCTATGCGTACGCGTTGGGTTCCACCATATTATCAACGTGAATTGCTTCAAAAATTGCAGCGTTTAAGACAAGGAAAAAATTCTGTAGAAGAATATTATCAGGAATTACAAACTGGCATGATTCGATGTGGTATTGTTGAGGAGAATGAAGCTATGCTTGCACGTTTTCTGGGTGGATTAAATAGAGAGATTCAGACCATTCTAGACTATAAGGAGTATACTAATATCACTCGTTTATTCCATCTTGCTTGTAAAGCTGAACGTGAAGTGCAGGATCGACAAGCATTGGCGCGAACTAACTTTTCTGCAGGCCGACCTTCATCATGGACACCACGTGCATCTTCTACTTCAACTGCGCCAGCACCTCCATCCGGTGCCACCTCCAGCCGTGATACAAGAAAACAGGCACAACCACCATTATCTGCCAAGAGCGCACCTGCGGGGCCTGCACAGCGTTCTTCTTCTTCCATGGCATCAACAGGGCACACAAGTGATATTATTTGTCGTCGTTGTAAGGGAGGAGGTCATTATGCGAGGGAATGCAAATCTCCGCGTGTGATGATTGCTACCGCGGATGGTGGATATGAGTCCGCTAGTGACTATGATGAGGAGACATTGGCTCTTATTACACGTGAAGAACATGGTGGAGATGATTCTGATCATGAGACGCAATACATGGCTCCTGAGGACGCTGACAGGTATGAATGTTTAGTTGCTCAACGTGTTTTGAGTGTGCAGGTCACACAAGCTGAGCAAAATCAGAGGCACAATTTGTTCCATACCAAGGGAGTTGTGAAGGAACGTTCTGTGCGCGTCATAATAGACGGAGGGAGCTGCAACAACTTGGCTAGCATGGAGATGGTGGAGAAGCTTTCTCTCACCACAAGACCACATCCACATCCTTACTACATCCAATGGTTCAACAACAGCGGCAAGGTTAAGGTAACACGTACTGTTCGTGTGCATTTTAGTATCTCTACATATGCTGATTATGTTGATTGTGATGTGGTACCTATGCAAGCATGTTCCTTATTACTTGGTAGACCATGGCAATTTGATAAAAATTCTGTACACCATGGTAGAAACAATCACTATACTCTTGTTCATAAGGATAAAAATATTACTTTGCTTCCTATGACTCCTGATTCCATTTTGAAAGATGATATTAATAGAGCTAATAAAGCACAACAGGAGAAGAATAAGAGTGAAAATCAGATTGTGGCAAAAGAATTTGAGCAACAAATGAAGCCTAATAATAAACCATCTAGTGTTGCTTCTGAAATTAAATTGAAAAGTGCATGTTTATTTGCCACCAAACCTCATATTGATGAGCTAGATTTCAGCAAATCTGTTTGCTATGCTTTTGTGTGCAAAGAGGCATTATTTTCATTCGAGGACGTGCCTTCCTCTTTGCCTCCTGCTGTCACTAACATTTTGCAGGAGTTCGCTGACGTTTTTCCACAAGACGTGCCACCGGGATTACCGCCTATTCGAGGGATTGAGCATCAGATTGACTTAATTCTCGGTGCTTCACTGCCAAACCGTGCACCATACCGTACTAATCCAGAGGAGACGAAGGAGATTATGCGTCAAGTACAAGAGCTTCTCGACAAAGGTTATATACGCGAATCCCTTAGTCCTTGTGCCGTTCCTATTATTCTAGTGCCGAAAAAGGATGGTACATCACGTATGTGTGTTGATTGTAGAGGCATTAATAATATTACTATTCGTTATCGTCATCCTATTCCTAGGCTAGATGATATGCTTGATGAATTGAGTGGCTCTACAATATTCTGCAAAGTTGATTTGCGTAGCACACATATGCATTGCATATCACATCCCGCATATAATGCCATGTTTTGCATCATGTTGCTTGCGCATTGCACCATGGTTGATTGTTGTTTCCTGCTTGTGTTCTTGCCTTGGGTAGAGCCGGGAGACGAGTTCATGTTTGAGGAACCCGTTGAGTACGTTTACGAGGATCAAGCTTACGTCAACTCAGAGAACTTTGCAGGCAAGATGACCATACCCTCGAAATCACTTCTATCTTTGCTTGCTAGTTGCTCGCTCTTTTGCTATGCTGCGATACCTACCACTTTCTATATCATGCCTCCCATATTGCCATGTCAAGCCTCTAACCCACCTTGTCCTAGCAAACCATTGTTTGGCTATGTTACCGCTTTGCCCAGCCCCTCTTATAGCGTTGCTAGTGGCAGGTGAAGCTGAAGTTTGTTCCATGTTGGAACATGGATATGTTGGGATATCACAATATCTCTTATTTAATTAATGCATCTATATATACTTGGATGGCTCGGCCTTATGCCTGGTGTTTTGTTCCACTCTTGCCTCCCTTTTTTCCGTCATACCGGTGTTATGTTCTTTGAATTTGTGTTCCTTACGCGGTTGTGTGTTATGGGAACCCCTTGACAGTTCGCTTTGAATAAAACTCCTCCAGCAAGGCCCAACATTGGTTCTAACATTTTCCACCTAAGCCTTTTTCCCTCGAGTTATGCAGACTCAAGGGTCATCTTTATTTTAACCCCCCAGGCCAGTGCTTCTCTAAGTGTTGGTCCGAAACGGGTAGCCTGCGGGGCCACCTCGGGAAAACTTGAGGGTTGGTTTTACTTGTAGCTTGACCTATCCGGTGTTGCCCTGAGAACGAGATATGTGCAGCTCCTATCGGGATTGTCGGCGCATCGGGCGGCGTTGCTGGTCTTGTTTTACCATTGTCGAAATGTCTTGTAACCGGGATTCCGAGAATGATCAGGTCTTCCCGCTAGAAAGAATATCCTTCGTTGACCGTAAGAGCTTGTGATGGGCTAAGTTGGGACACCCCTGCAGGGTTTTGAACTTTTTAATTAAAATGCATCAACCATGTGTGTAGCCGTGATGATCTCTTTTCGGCGGAGTCCGGGAAGTGAACACGGTTCTTTTGTTCTGCTTGAACGTAAGTAGATTTAGGATCACTTCTAGTTCACGACCATGCTTTGCTTCTCTTCTCGCTCTCATTTGCGTAAGTTAGCCACCATATAAGCTAGTGCTTGCTGCAGCTCCACCTTACTACCTTTTCCTACCCATAAGCTTAAATAGTCTTGATCTCACGGGTGTGAGATTGCCGAGTCCCCGTGACACACAGATTACTTCCAAACACATTTGCAGGTGCCATATATACCAGTGCAGATGAAGCAACTGAGCTCAAGTGGGAGCTCGACGAAGATCATGTTTGTTGTGTGATGAGGACATCAATACTATTGTTACACCCACAGCCCCTGCTGCTGTACATACTGGACCAATTACTAGAGCTCGCGCACGCCAATTGAATTATCAGGTACTTTCGTTTCTTGGTAATGATTCTAATGTTCATGTGAATATGACGCTGCCTAAGTTGGATACATTTGTTTTGCTTACAAATGAAGGGCCTAGCTTGGACAAGAAAGATGAACCTTGGAGCAAGTTCAAGCATGGAGATGATGGCATGCGCAAGGGGAACAAGAACCGAGTTACAAGTAATGATTCTAGGACTCTGAAGCCACCATAATGAGTTCATGAAGCATGGGACAAAATATACAAGATGCCACTTCATAAATTTCGTCTAGAGGCTATTCTAGGTGCTGCATCACCTTATTATTGGGCCAGGCCCATGTATTTTCGAAGTACTTAAGTATAGGATGTTTTTAGAGTCCGTATGTGTGGGGAAACAAGAGTTAGGGTTGGTTTCGGACCCCTCCACCAAGGGCCACAAAATTCCCCCTCTCTCCTCCATATATACAGCCCTTAGGGCATCGTTTAGACTTTGGGTTTTGTTTAGATTAAAAGTTCGCCATAGCTGCAACTTCACGTACTTCGTTTGTGTCCAACGACCAGACCAAGACGTCACAGAACCCCACCTTGATCAATAAAGCTTTCATCTTATATTCACAATATCCAGATTGCAATCTCAGTTTCTTGCTTGTCCTATGTTTGCTCGTAGGAAACAGGCCCTCGTGGTTAGGTTGATCATGCTCCGGCATGGTCAATAACCCCTCGAAGTTGGTTTAGTGATTGCTAAGGCGCGACGTCCTCGCACGTTTGTAGTCGGATCGTCAAAATCGACTTCCTCTAAAACGATAGCCACTATCTCATCGAAAGACGGGACACCTTTGCCTCTACCACTTGATAGAGGCAAAGGTGTCCCGTCTTTCGATGAAATAGTGGCTATTCTTGATGATGTAATGCTATATTTATGTGTTGTGTGAAGTGGCGATTGTAAGCCAACTCTTTATCCCTTTCTTATTCAATACATGGGATGTGTAAAGATTACCCCTCTTGCGACATGCCTACTATGCGGTTATGCCTCTAACTCGTGCTCCGACACGTGGGAGATATAGCCGCATCGTGGGTGTTACAGGTATTTTTCTCTTATTTGTGATGATGTCTTTCATATACTTTGCATAAGGAGGCATTTTCAAGATATCAGTCAAGCGAGTACGCAAAAAGACTGGCCTCAACATTTCACCAAAGCGTTCAAATTCTTCATCATCATTCTTATTAGTTGACTTGGGTGGAAAAGACATAGGTTTTTGAACCCACGGTTCTCTTTCTTTACCGTGTTTTCTAGCCACAAAGTCTATTTTGACATATCTTTTATTTTTAGGTTGTGGGTTATCAAGATTAGCAGGTGGTTCTATCTCAACATCATTATCTGGTTCTTTTTCATTGTTTGGTTGAGAGTCTTCATGAACCTCATCATTAGCTTTTTCATCATCAGTATGTTAGTATTCATTACCAGATTGAGTTTCAGCATCAGAGATAGAAACTTCATTATCATTATCAGGAGGTTTTTCTATTTCAGGTTCACCAGGAGCATGTGAAGTCCTATCATTCTTCTTTTTCCTTTTCTTTTTAGAAGAACCAGGTGCACTAGTGTTAGCCCTTTGTGAATCTTGTTCAATTCTTTTAGGATGTCCCTCAGGATAATATGGTTCTTGAGTCATTTTACATCCTTTAGTTGCAACTCTAACAGCAAAGTCATGCATATTGTGATTCATTTCATCAAGCAATTCTCTTTGAGATTTAGCAACTTGTTATAATTGAGTTTGAACCAAAGAAGCATGCTTTCCAACACCTCTAACATTATTTGATATTCTAAATAACAAGTCACTCAAGCAAGCAATCATATCAGAATTATATTTCAATTGTTTCATAATATTTGCATTGAAGTGATCTTGTTTTCTAATGTAGTTTTCAAACTCATAAAGGCATTGACTAGGATGCATATTGTGAGGATTATCATTATCATTGAACTTAATAAGAGAATTTACCTCTACCACCTTAGGCATTGGTGGTGTATTAAGCCCATGTATTTCTTCAATAGGAGGTAAATTTCTAACATCTTGAGCTTTAATACCTTTTTCCTTCATAGATTTCTTTGCCTCTTGCATATCTTCAGGACTGAGATATAATATACCCCTCTTCTTTGGAGTGGGTTTAGGCGGTGGTTCAGGAATAGTCCAAACATCATAATTTTTCAATATGTTATTCAATAATTCTTCACCTTGTCCAACAGTTCGTTCATTGAAAACACAACCAGCACAACTATCTAGGAAGTCCCTAGAAGCATCGGTTAGTCCATTATAGAAGATATCAAGTATTTCATTTTTCTCAAGAGGATGATCAGGCAAAGCATTAAGTAATTGGCAAAGCCTC